>NC_091291.1:116881082-117091082 GCF_032444005.1 Ranitomeya imitator
CAGTTCTTCTGATTCGCTATGTTGCTTACCCCATGGTCAGCGTATTGCAGTAGCTTAGGTATCCATGGTGATTACTACTCATATAGTGAGAGTTAGTGAACTGTTAGTGGTCGTAACCATGGATACCTAAGCTACTGCCATACCCTGCGCATGAGGAAAGAGACATAGTGAATCAGAAGAACTATACTACATTTCTAATTGAAGGTATCTGCTAATATTATTATTATAACTACTACATATTGGGATAGGATCTTGGAGACGGGAATAATTATAGGAGTTCTATCCCAAAAAGCAACATTTGTATGATTAATGGAGGTCCTAACACTGGGACCCCCACAGATCTCCACAGCAGGAGTTCGGTGTCTTCATTGCACGTGTGCGACCAGTGCCCTATTCACTTTTGTGGATCTAGGGAAGCGGCGACGTTCATGGGCGACCACTCGGCCAGTGAATAGAGCGGTGGTCATGCATGTGTACCATGTAGCAGTCACACAGAGGACATGGGCCCCTGTTTTCATGATCAATGGGGGTCCCAGTGGTCAGACCTCTGCGGATCATGCAATAATCGCCTATCCTGTAACCATTTTAGCATACCCTCGTTACAAGTCTGTCTGCGGTGATAATTACTTACCAGAGAGGGAACATGTGAACCCTGCCTGAAACCAGGCACCCCATCCAGAGGAAACTACAAGGAATCTACATCTAATCTTGGCTGATTGTTAGCGGTCAGGATCTATTGTCCTCACAGATGTCCCAGGGTATAATGGCATCAGAAACACCATTATCTCCTGGGCTCCAGCGCTATCAGAAATGCACGCAAGATAAGGAGACAATGATCACAATAAGAGATGAGGAGAGATAGGAAAGAAGAGCGAAACCAGACAACGACAACAATGGTCCAATAACGACCCGCACGGTCTACTCTGAAAGCAACAGGACTCTTCATACATTTCTAAAAAAACAAAAAAACCCTAATTCCCACCCGCCCACGTAGAAAGGATCAATCAAGCATCTGACTCTCCAGCAAAACATGAGGTCAGTGCAAAGATGGGAATATTTACTTTCAACCCTCAATTCTTGTGTCAGACAGCGGCTTACTCCCCTCTCCCCACTGATACACATATATGTCTTGTATCAAGTTTTATTTTACCTGGAGCGCTGCTATAAGGAGTACAGATGAACCCGGGCCATGATGCCAAAGCGGGCCCCTACTCCACATGGTAGATGCGTGGGGGGCCACACATAGATATTGCATTGGGGGCCCATGAGTTTTGAGTTAAACCTATGAATTTTACTCTTTACACGGAGCTATAAAGACTTATTGAGTGATATCGATCGGCTCCATCCCAATGATTATTGGTTCACAGAGGCCTAAACTAGCTCATCAGTAAATCAATAGGAGAAGCCTGTGAAATATTTCATGGTTTTGAGCTCCGGGGGATTTACCCTTTGTTGTATCGTGGCATGCCTGTGCTCCATCTCCCTCTTCTCAACAGCCGAGTCAATCACTAATTGGTCCAACTATGGCGGAAAAAAATATGGAGTCAATTTGAGTTAAAACTGTTCTCAAATATGTAGCTTGCCATTTAGTGCACAGTATATTAATACGGTACCGTAAACAAATAATAAAAAAAAAGTATATATATATATTAGTTCCACAAGGATACATAAGGGTTGCAACATTATAGATATTGTTGCACATTATATATATCTCAATATAGGCAATATCTATATTGTTACAACCCTTATGTATCCTTGTGGAACATAAATATAAACATATATATACATATAAATATATTATACATACATACACACATATATATACATATATATATATATATATATATATATATATATATATATATATATATATATATATATATATATATATATATATACACATACATACACACACACACACACACACACACATCTATATATATAATTGTCTAAGGGTTTTTCCGTCTGTCTGTCCTGGAAATCCCGCGTCTCTGATTGGTCGAGGCCGCCAGGCCTCGACCAATCAGCGACGGGCACAGCGACAATGATGTCATAATGGTTGCCATGGCGACGATGATGTCATAAAGGTGGCCTCAACCAATCAGCAACGGGCACAGCGACGATGATGTCATAATGATTGCCATGGCGACGATGATGTCATAAAGGTTGCCTCGACCAATCAGCGACAGGCACAGTCTGCCGCAAATTCTGGAATCATCATTGTCCATATACTACGGGGACATTATTATTATTATTATTATTTATTATTATAGCGCCATTTATTCCATGGCGCTTTACATGTGAGGAGGGGTATACATAGTAAAACGAGTACAATAATCTTTAACAATACAAGTCACAACTGGTACAGGAGGAGAGAGGACCCTGCCCGCGAGGGCTCACAATCTACAAGGGATGGGTGAGGATACAGTAGGTGAGGGTAGAGCTGGCCGTGCAGCGGTTTGGTCAATCGGTGGTTACTGCAGGTTGTAGGCTTGTCGGAAGAGGTGGGTCTTCAGGTTCTTTTAGCCAGGCCTCGACCAATCAGCGACGGGCACAGCGACAATGATGTCATAAAGGACGTAGACATCCCGCGTCACTGATTGGTCGAGGCCGCCAGGCCTCGACCAATCAGCAACGGGCACAGCAACGATGATGTCATAAAGGACGTAGACATCTCACGTTTCTGATTCAGCGACGGGCACAGTATCGACGTAGATGTCATAATGGTTGCCATGGCGACGATGATGTCATAAAGGTTGCCTCGACCAATCAGCGACGGGCACAGTCTGCCGCGAATTCTGGAATCATCATTGTCCATATACTACGGGGACATGCATACTCTAGAATACCCGATGCGTTAGAATCGGGCCACAATCTAGTTAGACCTTTAATATTTGATTGCAAAAAAAAAAAAAAAAAAAAGGTAAAAAAATGATTGTAAAAACTCAATGAAAAACCACAAAGATTTTCAGAAAATAGGATGTTTGAAACCAGCTGCAATACCAAAACAGAAGTCGTGACCAAGAGAGGCGCTGTTTATGCCCTGAATATCAGACCGTGGGCAGCTTCATGCTCAGCAACAGATTTTTCCTAAACATGCTGGAAAATCTGTAACAGGATAAGGCTCATCACATGCGGCAAGATATGATCCCACCGTTTCCCTGGTGGAGACACGCACCTCTGAAGCCAGCTTCTTCATGTACGGATTCAGCTCATTTAGTAAACTATATCCTTGCTGGAAGAAGGTGTATTGGGCATGCATGAACGACAACATCTGTGGATAGAATAAAAAATATATATACATATAAAGGTGTCCTTCACTATATATGGTAATTACTGTCCAAAGAAATCATCAATGTTCACAGTCTCTGTCTGCATAGTTCTCTGACGGGGCCCCGTTTTTGGTCATTGATGGGGGTCCATGTGGTTGATCCATGGCCTATCTTATCAATAACTTCCTCCAACTGTAATACCCTATATGTGAGCTCCCCCTAGTGGACACTGCAGGCAAATGTTAAGTCAAATAATCATTCTGAGCTAGATGGCACACTTGAGCAAAAAATAAAATGACCCTTAAGTTAAGTTTGTGAACTTCTCTGCTTTTTAGTGAGCTGAAATAGGTGACGTGACACAGATCCCAGCAGTGATACATAGAGCAGGGCATATTTCTTCTTGCCTTACTAATTGGCACTTTGGGGGCCACTTACGGGCACCACTGTGCAGTAACTAGTTGCTTTCCTAGGGCATCGCACAGATGCCCCAATCCGTCTTGGTGACAGGTTTCCTTTAACGAGTCCCAGTAAAGTGATTAAAAGGCCCATTTACGCTGCCAATACACAGAATAGTCACATATGGTCCAATTACAGCTTTATAGCCAAACTGGATATTGATCCACGTTATTGTTCTGTCACACCAGACTCTGGAAATGCTTAACGCTCATTATTACCCAGATTTATGCATCATGAAAGCATTAATTGTTATACAAATCAATAGTTGATGATTAAATCAAGAGCGGAAGAGAAGAATCAAGGAAAATTCAGAATTATAGAAGACATTTTACCAAGAGGAAATATGACAAAAAGGCCGACGAGACTGTACAAGAATATGTATGGTGAGCTAGAAATACAGACTACGGGGATAGAAAAAAAATGGCTGGCGGGAACCAAGGAGGGGTCAATGCAGACTACAGGGATAGAGAAAGAAATGGCCGGCAGGAACCAAGGAAGAGTCAATACAGACTAAGGGGATAGAAAAAAAAATGGCCGGCAGGAACCAAGGAGGGGTCAATAAAGACTAAGGGGATAGAGAAAGAAATGGCCGGCGGGAACCAAGGAGGGTCAATAAAGACTAAGGGGATAGAGAAAGAAATGGCCGGCAGGAACCAAGGAGGGGTCAATAAAGACTAAGGGGATAGAGAAAGAAATGGCCGGCGGGAACCAAGGAGGGGTCAATGCAGACTACAGGGATAGAGAAAGAAATGGCCGGCGGGAACCAAGGAGGGTCAATACAGACTAAGGGGATAGAGAAAGAAATGGCCGCCAGGAACCAAGGAGGGGTCAATAAAGACTAAGGGGATAGAGAAAGGAATGGCCGGCGGGAACCAAGGAGGGTCAATACAGACTAAGGGGATAGAGAAAGAAATGGCCGGCAGGAACCAAGGAGGGGTCAATAAAGACTAAGGGGATAGAGAAAGAAATGGCCGGCGGGAACCAAGGAGGGTCAATACAGACTAAGGGGATAGAGAAAGAAATGGCCGGCAGGAACCAAGGAGGGGTCAATAAAGACTAAGGGGATAGAGAAAGAAATGGCCGGCGGGAACCAAGGAGGGTCAATACAGACTAAGGGGATAGAGAAAGAAATGGCCGGCAGGAACCAAGGAGGGGTCAATAAAGACTAAAGGGATAGAGAAAGAAATGGCCGTCGGGAACCAAGGAGGGTCAATACAGACTAAGGGGATAGAGAAAGAAATGGCCGGCAGGAACCAAGGAGGGGTCAATAAAGACTAAGGGGATAGAGAAAGAAATGGCCGGCGGGAACCAAGGAGGGTCAATACAGACTAAGGGGATAGAGAAAGAAATGGCCGGCAGGAACCAAGGAGGGGTCAATAAAGACTAAAGGGATAGAGAAAGAAATGGCCGTCGGGAACCAAGGAGGGGCCAATAAAGACTAAGGGGATAGAGAAAGAAATGACCGGCAGGAACCAAGGAGGGGTCAATAAAGACTAAGGGGATAGAGAAAGAAATGGCCGGCGGGAACCAAGGAGGGTCAATACAGACTAAGGGGATAGAGAAAGAAATGGCCGGCAGGAACCAAGGAGGGGTCAATAAAGACTAAGGGGATAGAGAAAGAAATGGCCGGCGGGAACCAAGGAGGGTTAATACAGACTAAGGGGATAGAGAAAGAAATGGCCGGCAGGAACCAAGGAGGGGTCAATAAAGACTAAAGGGATAGAGAAAGAAATGGCCGGCGGGAACCAAGGAGGGGTCAATAAAGACTAAGGGGATAGAGAAAGAAATGACCGGCAGGAACCAAGGAGGGGTCAATAAAGACTAAGGGGATAGAAAAAGAAATGGCCGGCAGGAACCAAGGAGGGGTCAATAAAGACTAAGGGGATAGAGAAAGAAATGGCCGGCAGGAACCAAGGAGGGGTCAATAAAGACTAAGGGGATAGAGAAAGAAATGGCCGGCGGGAACCAAGGAGGGTCAATACAGACTAAGGGGATAGAGAAAGAAATGGCCGGCAGGAACCAAGGAGGGGTCAATAAAGACTAAAGGGATAGAGAAAGAAATGGCCGGCGGGAACCAAGGAGGGGCCAATAAAGACTAAGGGGATAGAGAAAGAAATGACCGGCAGGAACCAAGGAGGGGTCAATAAAGACTAAGGGGATAGAGAAAGAAATGGCCAGCGGGAACCAAGGAGGGTCAATACAGACTAAGGGGATAGAGAAAGAAATAGCCGGCAGGAACCAAGGAGGGGTCAATAAAGACTAAGGGGATAGAGAAAGAAATGGCCGGCGGGAACCAAGGAGGGTTAATACAGACTAAGGGGATAGAGAAAGAAATGGCCGGCAGGAACCAAGGAGGGGTCAATAAAGACTAAAGGGATAGAGAAAGAAATGGCCGGCGGGAACCAAGGAGGGGTCAATAAAGACTAAGGGGATAGAGAAAGAAATGACCGGCAGGAACCAAGGAGGGGTCAATAAAGACTAAGGGGATAGAGAAAGAAATGGCCGGCAGGAACCAAGGAGGGGTCAATAAAGACTAAGGGGATAGAAAAAGAAATGGCCAGCAGGAACCAAGGAGGGGTCAATACAGACTAAGGGGATAGAGAAAGAAATGGCCGGTGGGAACCAAGGAGGGTCAATACAGACTAAGGGGATAGAGAAAGAAATGGCCGGCAGGAACCAAGGAGGGGTCAATACAGACTATGGGGATAGAGAAAGAAATGGCCGGCGGGAACCAAGGAGGGGTCAATACAGATTAAGGGGATAGAGAAAGAAATGGCCGGCAGAAACCAAAGGAGGGGTCAATAAAGACTAAGGGGATAGAGAAAGAAATGGCCGGCGGGAACCAAGGAGGGGTCAATACAGACTAAGGGGATAGAAAAAGAAATGGCCGGCGGGAACCAAGGAGGGGTCAATACAGACTAAGGGGATAGAGAAAGAAATGGCCGTCAGGAACCACGGAGGGTCAATAAAGACTAAGGGGATAGAGAAAGAAATGGCCGCCAGGAACCACGGAGGGTCAATAAAGACTAAGGGGATAGAAAAAGAAATGGCCGGCGGGAACCAAGGAGGGGTCAATACAGACTAAGGGGATAGAAAAAGAAATGGCCCTCGGGAACCAAGGAGGGGTCAATAAAGACTAAGGGGATAGAGAAAGAAATGGCCGGCGGGAACCAAGGAGGGGTCAATACAGACTAAGGGGATAGAAAAAAATGTCCGGCGGGAACCAAGGAGGGGTCAATACAGACTAAGGGGATAGAAAAAAAAATGGCCGGCGGGAACCAAGGAGGGGTTTCCGGTGCACACCCGGGAAACCGGGAGGATACTGGCAAATATCTTCCAATAGAGGGAATATTGAAAAAAAAAAAAAAAAAAAGTTAACTGAGAATTCATCAGTGAGTCCGCTAGGGTGATCTAATGAGGAGATGTAAAGATGCTCGAAGGTAAACCTGCATTTTGAACACGTAGGTCACAAAAGCAAAAGGGGTAAAATAAGGGGTTGACTTTGTAAAGTTTAGAAGTTCATACTGTAATAGTATGAAGGTACTGAGTATGTCACCACGGAACAGACAGACCAACAGTTGAGGGGTTTAATAACAGGAATCAGGTTCTCCTCGCAGGGAGGAAGCAATGGAGAGTAACCAGCAATAAAACAGTGCAAAAATATGGGAGTCAAACAATGTAACAGGAGTAAGCAAGATTTCTTGAGAAAAGAACACTTATCAGTCTGATGAGGACTTCCTTGAAGGGTCGTCTTCTCCAACATAGGCGCAGAGAAACAGCGGCACTTGTCGTCCCTTTGTTGTCCGTGGGCTGAGTAGTCTCTAGGAGCCTGCTGCCTGGGGTTTCGGGAGTTAATGTGGTATGCACAGGCTCTGAGTCTTTAGCTTTTCCAGCACAGCCAGGAATCAGGGGCTCTGCACTGTTAAGTCTCTGTACCAGGAATCACAGTCTCTGTACTGATACAGCGGAGACCATGGGGTAGAAGTCTCTACACGGGTCTCAAAGCGCCCCTCTCCAGTCACAGCAGAGTCCGCTTTCAAGTACTCACAAGATGCAGTCTTTCTGGGCAATCTCCCTGTATTTGTCCTCAGACCGGGAGCTCTCTCTCTCCCGGAGCGCAGCTGCACCCTGCTCTGACCGCTGCTATCTCCCTTGCGCCCGTGCCTTTCCCGCTCTCTGCCCGCTTCCTTCCTGTCCCAGTCTCTAAGTCTGCCTCCTGGGGAAACTGCAGCACAGCTCAATGGTTCCAGGCACAGAGCCGAGAAGGTAACCGCCCCCAGACTCTTCTGGCGTTTCACCTCCTTACAATACTATAGGGCTGGCATCCAGCTAAAAAGGACATTTGGGGAGAGTATTGTAAGCAGCCAATCACCAATGCCGAGAGACTTATCAGTAGATCTGATTGGCCGAGCGCAGCTGAAAAGGCAAAACTCTCCAATAAATGCTCCTCCCAAATGTCCTTTTAAGCTGAATGCCCGACAGTCCGGAGACCCTTGGATTGGTTTTAGGTAGCTGTAAAGAGCTTGTAGCAGAAACTCATTTAACCCTTTATGACCTACCCTTACTTAAAGCGCCTTTGTTTCATCACAAACGTGTTAAAAGTCCAGTTATTGATCATTGAGCTTCCAAGTGTCTCCCCCATGAGGACGCATCAGACCACAGGTTCTCCAAGTGGCCATTCACATTCGTATATTAGATGGCCTGAACATTTGATTATTAAAAGGGTACGATTTGGTGTTTGAGAATACTTACCGCATCCAGGATTTCAAACTTCTTTTTGGCTTGTAAGACATTTATCTATAAAAAAAAAATAAATAAATAAATCCTGGATGAGCGCTTATTTAGCCGACCGCCCCCTCCTCTGGCGCTGAGCATGCACGCTCGATTCCGTACGCCCCCCACACCTCTGACAAGGCCGATCTCCTGGGGGGTCGGATGGGCTACAATCTGTAAGGCCGTGGGTAGAACGTCATATAATGATCGGGATAATTACAGGAGACTCACTTGTAATACATAGTCCAGGGCCAAGTGCCGGAAGCATTTCCGTGTAATGGTCAGGCTACCCGTAGCTTCTTCTACCTCATGTGGTTTATGGCGGGGGGCCTGAGCATTTTTCACTAGTGCAATATCCAAGTCTTCTCTCACTTTGTCAAACTGCTTCTTCGATTCCTTGAATTTCCGCACATCTCTGAAATTAACATAATAATTAATATTAAAACACAAAAAAAAAACCCAACAAAAAACACCTTTCAACCAAGTGCTCCCGCATACAGCCACCTTCCCGAAACACCGACGTTTGGCCGAGCCGGCCTATGCATTGTCAATGCACATTGCTGGATGCAGAAGGAGTCAACTGGAAAGCTGTCAGTTGGTTTTGACAAGTGTTCGTATCTCCTTTATCTGGATTTTTTTCAGTTGCTTTATGGCCACAAAACACGTTGCATATGACCTTTACTATAAAATGGTGATAAAATCAGCAATGAGGAGCTCACAGGAAAACACAGATAATCACCATAAGGGTAAGATCACAGGAGCGTATAAAAAAAACAAAAAAAAAACAAAAAAACCTGATTATTTTAATCTCAATTGTTAGCACTTGCATCTGTTTTCATAAATCAGCAAATAAAATATCCAATAATTAAAGAATTGCAATTCGTTGATAAAAGTCGAATGCTATATGATCGATTCATATGGAATTCAATTTTTATTTTGGGAGGTGCACCCATTGACAAATAGGCAAGTCACATCAGACATTCAGATTTTTTCAGCCAAATTGAATAATTTAGTCGTATGAGGTCAGTTTTTTTTTTAATGACAGGCAGCACTTGGACTAAATACATAGCTGTGTGAACTTAGCCAGAAAACGAAATCACTGATCGATTCCTAGTAAACTCCTTCTGCAGCCAGTAAGGTGCAAGAAAACAAAATATCAGTAAAATACAAACAATGCAACATTTCTTTTTAATGAAACTCAAATGCATAACTTATTTAAAGTGTTTAAAATATGTGGACACCTTTTTAGGGGCTATTAAAAAAGAATATTATTCTATCTGCCTATGGCAACCACTAGGGGGAGCTAGCTGCCTATTCATTGAACTGACCAATACTGCTGAGTGTGAAAGGCTCCTGAGCTCCATCTGGTGGTGGCTGCAGGTAGACAGATTAGTAGAATTTTATCATTACGTTATTTTATTTTATTTTTTTTTAAGAAAACGAGCAGGTTAACGGTGACCATATTAAACGAGATTATACAAGGGCTTGATCTCAATGTGCCAGTAATGAAACTGCCACAAAGATCCAACCATAGTGGCCTCCCTGCAACAGTTTTGTAGGGACGAACCAAAAAAAAAGAAAAAAGAAAAAAAAAGGCATTAGCACAAGAAGCTGCCATGATGCATCTGGGCAATTTCTGCATCCTATCCCCCATCCTGGAGCTCAGTTATTTGCACCGATTAATCGCGAAATGTGTATTGACCCCCCAAAAAATGATCTGATGACCTTGAAAACCCAGAAGGGCCCAAGTCGTTCTGTTTCTATCCAGCCTGTTCTTGGAGGTCCATACATTTCCCCACGTACAGACTGACATCTTGTATACACTGCCCTGCTCCAGTGTAAACTATGGACGTCAGACTGGAAAAGGCGCAAAAGGAAGGAAAGGCGAAAAGTAAGCATGGAAGCCGCCAGGAGAGGTTCAGTCCCCCTCCCCCATAAACACGGAGCTTCTGCTTCTGACAGATTCTCACTTAATTACCCGTTACTATGGAAACTGTCTCCCTGCGCCTGCTAGCGATGGCGCTGCTCTGTGGCCTACATACATCCATGGTGCAGCTGCGGCAGACACTGCCTCTACCCGAACTGCAGGACCCCCACAGCGAGGGCACCCCAAGGGGGATTAAGCGCTTTCTCCAAAATGGAGCTTCCCGGTCACAAAATTATCCAAAATTTCTATTCAACATAGAATGGAGAGGTCTGTAATATTTATCATAGGTACCGTACCCTTCACCTGTGAGAGACAGAATCTAAAAATAAAAACCAGAAAATCACATTGTAGGATTTGTACATAATTAATTTGCATTTTATTGCATGAAATAAGTATTTGATACAATAGAAAAACAGAGCTTAATATTTGGTACCGAAACCTATGTTTGCAATTACTGAGGTCAGACGTTTTCTGTGGTTATTGGCCAAGTTTGCACGCACCGCAGCAGGGATTTTGGCCCCCTCCTCCATACAGTAACTTCTTCTCCAGATTTTTCAGGTTTCGGGGCGGTCGCTGGGGAACGGAGTTTCAGCTCCCTCCAAAGATTATATGTTGGGTTCAAATCCAGAGACTGGCTAGGCCACTACAGGACCTTGAAATGCTTCTTACGGAGCCACTCCTTAGTTGCCCTGGCTGGGTTTCGGGTCATTGTCATGCTGGAAGACCCAGCTACGACTCATCTTCAATGCTCTTACTGAGGGAAGGAGGTTGTTGGCCCAAATCTCCCTATACATGACCACATCCATCCTACTTTCAATAAGGTGCAGTCGTCATGTCCTCTTTCCAGAAAAAAGCACAAGCAAAGAATGACGTTTCCCCCACCATGCTTCACGGTTGGGATGGTGTTCTTGCAGTTGTACTCATCCTTCCTCCTCTAACACGGCGAGTGGAGTGGATTTAAAAAAAAATATATATATTCTGGTCCCATCTGATCACATGACCTTCTCCCATGCCTCGTCTGGATCATCTAGATGGTCTTTGGTGAACTTCAAACGGGCCTGGCGTAACCAGGGGGACCTTGTGTGCTATGCAGGATTTTAATCCATGACAGTGTTGTTTGTTACTAACAGTAATGTTTGAGACTGTGGTCCCAGCTCTCTTCAGATCATTGACCAGGTTCTCCCGTGTAGTTCTGGGCTGATTCCTGACCTTTCTCAGAATCATCCTTACTCCACGAGACAAGATCTCGCATGGAGCCGCAGACTGAGGAAGAGCGATAAATCATCTTGCGTTTCTTCCATTTTCTAATAATTGCGCTAACAGTTGTTGCCTTCTCCCCAAGATGCTTGCCTATTGTCCTGTAGCCCATCCCAGCCTTGTGCAGGTCTACAATTTTGTCCCTGGTGTTCTTCTTTGGTCTTGGCCATGGTGGAAAGGTCGGAGTGTGATTGAGCGTGTGGACAGGGGTCTTTTATACAGGTAACAAGGTGAAACAGATGCAATTAATACAGGTAATGAGTGCAGAGAAGGAGGCTTCTTATAGGAAAAACTAACATGTCTGTGAGGGACAGAATTCTTGCTGGTTAGTCGGTGATCAAATACTTATTTCATGCAATAAAATGCAAATTATATAAAGATCATACAATGTGATTTTCTGGATTTTATTTTTAGATTCCGTCTCACAGTTGAAGTGTACCTACGATAAAAGTTACAGACCTCTCCATTCTTTGTTGGTGGGAAAATTTGCAAAATGGTGGGCAGGAGGGTTCTTCAGTCTATGTCTGGATATGCAGGCAATCAGCATGTGCATTTCAAGCTAAAAGAAATCAGCCAATTTGCACTTATTGCAAACTTCCGCAGCCAATAACCACTATTATTTTGCCTAAAGCCCCCCTCCCCGCTAGACAGCTGCCAGCTGAACAAAGGTATTTGTGACCGCCATCTCGTGCGACTGTCCCATACACATACTACTGTGTTCTCCATGAGCGACATCGCAAGCGGTGAATTATCCCTTAAAGAGAATCGTCAGTCTGAAATCTGACATGGTGGGTCCTTAACCCCCTGACATCATCTGTATGGTATCTATACAGATTAGACAGTCCGAATATGATATAATGAAGAATGTAATGGACTCACTCTTTCACAAAGGTGTGGAGCTGCTGTCGCACGGACCTCTGTGCCTGATCGAAAAGGATCTGAAAGAGAACAGTGCGAGGTTATGGTCATGTACGACGTATCACACTTTGTGCGTGGTATTAATCACTCCTACGGGTGACCACATACAGGAAGACAGCCGTCACAATATACATAGGGGATCAGCTCAAAGTACAAGAACTGAACAATACCTGGTCTGAAAGAGAAAAAGAGACAACATACAAGAACATAAATAATGCCGTCAGTGTGAATAGAAAGAGGTCAATGGAAAGAAACACTAGTAACAATGGAGTTCATACGATAAACTGCTTTTTTTTATCCAATGCAAACATCTCCATGGCGTGGGTCTGCCTCTGGACACCAAACAGCTGATTTTTACTGGTGTCAACCATTTAAATCCACTTTGGTAAACCAACCACTGAGGGAAAAGGATCATTCAGGGCATTCCACTTACAGTTCTATATTCCTTACGCTTAATACAGGACTATATATAAAAAAAAAACAATGTGCACTCAGTACAGGACATCCATAACCCAGTGGTACAGAGCTTGCAGTACCACTCATGACCACTACACAATCATGGCGCTGTTCCACTTCTGATGTTCTGCGGTACCTTTAAATCCGCTGATTGCTGGAGGTTCTGGGGCTTGGGCTACGTGCACACGTTGCAGATTTCCTGCAGATCTGCAGCTTTTTTTTTTTCCACGCAGAAACGCTGCAGATCCGCAAGTGATTTACAGTACAATGTAAATGTACAAAAATGGTGCAGAAAAATCTGCAAAGAAAACGCAGCAGATTCAAAAAAGGACCATGTCAATTCTTGGTGCAGATCTGCTGCGTTTCTGCACCTCTTCCATAATAGGAATCTGCAGGGGGACAAAAAAAAAGGAAGAAATCTGCAGAAAAATATGTAACGTGTGCACATACCAAAAAAAGGCGCAGGATGCGTTTTTTCTCCAAAACGACATATTTCGACATTGGCCAAATGACGGAAGTGTAAAAGAAGCCTTACTGTACGTATTAATGGACCTGTGAGGACAATGCAATATTAAACCAATCCAGCAGAGGGCAGCAGGCGTTCAGACATTAAAACAGAAGGCGCTGTCAGCCTGTCACCCACACGTGGGCTGCACTGTGTAGTGACATGCGGTATGTAAACAATGGCAAATTAGTCACCAGTGACAGAATAATTGAGCGCAACACGTGCAGGTTTACTATAGAAAAATCCCAAGAACGCTCATTCATCTTCTTTATCTTATATTTGGGGTTAGAAGTGTACAAATAAAAACATGGGCAGCTTTCCATTTCAGTGTGGACACAAATAAACTGGTCAGAGTACGGGCTGTTGTTTAGTTTTGCAAGCCGCACTCCGTGACCCTTTTTCCGTTCTCAAAGTTCAAAGGTAAGAAGATTCAGGAGACTGGCACTCCCAAAGGGAAAAAGAATATATATATATATATATATATATATATATATATATATATATATATATATATATATATATATATATATATATATATATATATATATATATATAAGTAAGAAGTCGGCAAGTTGGATGAAAAATTATTAAAACCATAATGCATTTTGGTGAGCTGAGACACCTGAAAAAGCTTCAACACTGTCGAAAACTGTTGTGATTTTTAACAAGGTTTTTGCACGACTCGTTAAAGGGTTGATTGTGACTCGTAGAATCGCTACTTCCAACAGGTGGCGCTATATAGTTTAAGTCCACTTTTTCTCAGAAGAGGCAATTTGCATATTTAACAAGGTTTTAATAATTTTTCATCCATCTTGGAGACTTTTATTTCCCCTCTTTGGGAGCTCGTATCATTAGGATGTTTTTGTCCTAATTACGCTCTGTAGGAACTCGGACTAGCCCACAGCAACCGCGTTAGCTGCACGCATTGGTTCTTCATACAAGGCGTACCAGGAGTTGGGCTGTACCTGCACAACCTCAGCAGGCGAGCGGCTGTTCCTTTTATGTTCACTAGTTTAGCGGTATCAAGTAGGACACACACTTCCCAATTCTGAATCAGATCAAAAACTTCATAGATCACACAACTGGATCCTGGAGCATTGAGACATCGCCAGAGGTGGCCCCGGGCGTGCATTTAAAGGCGTAAAGTGATATAAGAGTTTGGCTATAACGTGACAACGACATAGGAGAACTCAGTTCCACAATTAAGGGTACAAAATGTCTACTAACAGCTTGCAGCGAGGGTTAGAGAACGTCGCGGGGAGTAGAGAACGTCGCAGGGAGTAGAGAACGTCGCGGGGAGTAGAGAACGTCGCGGGGAGTAGAGAACGTCGCGGGGAGTAGAGAACGTCGCGGGGAGTAGAGAACGTCGCGGGGAGTAGAGAACGTCGCGGGGAGTAGAGAACGTCGCGGGGAGTAGAGAACGTCGCGGGGAGTAGAGAACGTCGCGGGGAGTAGAGAACGTCACGGGGATTAGAGAACGTCGCGGGGATTAGAGAACGTCGCGGGGATTAGAGAACGTCGCGGGGATTAGAGAACGTCGCGGGGATTAGAGAACTTCGCGAGGATTAGAGAACTTCGCGAGGATTAGAGAACTTCGCGAGGATTAGAGAACTTCGCGAGGATTAGAGAACTTCGCGAGGATTAGAGAACTTCACGAGGATTAGAGAACTTCACGAGGATTAGAGAACTTCACGAGGATTAGAGAAATTTGAGCAGCTGCCAGGTTTGGTCACACAGAGTTAACCAAGTGCGACATTTGGCTACCTACAGGGGGCAAACAATCATCAAAGTAAGCCTATCCACAGTTTGCAGCGATAACTCTGATTTTATGGATTTTCTTTGACGTGGTACCTCCGCCCGCCCCCCCCCCCCCCCCCCCAAAAAAAAACAAAAAAAAAAAAAAAACTGCGTTGGAGAAATCAATGTTGCAACCGCTAGCAGGCAAATCATATTTCTTACTTTTATGGCTTTTCGCAATCATCCACCATAGGGGGCCATTGAGTAAAAAAATAAACTTTTTATCTAATATCCTCCATATAACAAAATAACCAGTCTAGTGGCAAATCCCGCTCTGCTACCTCCTCTCTATCAATCCAACATGTTGTTGGACGCTCACATTGGACTCATGTATTTTTTTCTAACTTCAAAGACATTCATATGCAAACCAACCCGTATGCCAGCCCCGTCAGATGCTTTGAATTTTGAGCGATTGACTCATTACTGATTCATCCTCGAGAACAGAGTCCGGCCATGAATACACGCCAGCTAAAGAGCAGCAATTCTGAGCGATGTCCCGGAGGAGGCCGCCTTGTGCGCGTCTTATTTTATATAACAATGGTAGGCGAGCAATGGATGAAGAGGGCAGTAGTCGAGCAGCATTACAAGACTGTAGGCATCACGGCACAGGATTGCTGCGTGTATATGTGTCCTACTACTGCCGGCGGAAAATAGGGGATCAATTATATAACTCGCTGAGAAATCACTATGTGACGGAAAACATGTGAACCTGGGAGGGAAGAGCAAACATTACTGAGCGGGGCAGCCGTGGCTATAAAGGGGCAATCGGAGCCGTATATGCACTAATCACACAGAACATTAAAACCAATGACCGGCGATGTTCTTCATTATATTCATCTACGATTAAGAATCGAAACGCGTCAGTGAATTAGGTCCATACTGGATTTTTAAAGATGTTAAATCACCATTTTTGCATTTCTAACCAATTTGTGTTGGATCTGGATGTTTTCATTAGGACATTATTATCTTGTGACAATGGCACCTAACAAGGGGCGAAATAAATCTGGTAGCAAGTGAACAGTCAGTTCGTGACTTTCGTGTGTTGGAAGCAGGAAAAACGGGCAAGCGTAAGCAAGGATCTGAGCAAAAGGGTTATATTGTGATGGTTGGAGACTGGGGCAGGTCTTGTGGTGGGTTCCTGATGTACAGTGGTTAGGACCTACCAAGATTGGGCCAAATAAAGGCCACAGGGTCAGCAATGCCCAAGCTTCATGGATCAGAGCGGAGAAGGAAGATCGTAGCACAAATTGATGGAAAAGGTACTACTATCATAGAAGGCTGAACATAGGGTACAATGCAACTTACCGTGTCAGATCAGAAGGTCAATTTCCATCTTGACCCCACAGTCCGCCAATGATGACCATCATAACAGGTCAATGTAAGAAGTTGGCTCGGTCTGATTATTCATGTGCTATTTTATCGCGTGTGGACAGCCGGGAACATGTACATCGCTTACCAGGAAAAAAAAGATGGTGCCAGGATGGACGTGAAGAAGGCAAGCTGGAGGAGCAGTGTGATGCTCTGGCCATGGTTGGTCGTAGCATTTATGTGGATGTGATCATGTCACATTCCACCTACCTAAACATTGCACGGACCAAATGCCACCCTCTATGGCAGCAGTCATCTCTAACGTTGACCCTTTTAGCAGAACAATGTCCCTGCCAGTGTTGCAAAAATAAATAGTCCAGGAACGTGTTGAAGAACATGACAAGGAATTTAAGATGAGGACTTGTCTCCAATTTAACAGATCTCAATCCAGTCAAGCATCTGTGAGATGTGCTGGAAAACAAGTTTGGTCCATGAGCGCCGTGCTTCGCTACTTGCAAGACATAAAACACCACATGCACATTATTCACAATGACAGACCCAGGCCTTATCTTTGTGTTGAAGCATCTAATGAGTGTGTGCACAGGTTACTGCGAAGGGAGGCGGAGGAGGTGAGCTGTGACATCGCCTATTGGTACTGGTGGATCAGGTTTTATCAACGGTGTATAGAGGTGTTACATGTCGTTGACAGGATATGTGCAGATGGAGTTTTTTTTTTTTTTTTTGAGACATTCAAAGAAAAGTTTCCCGTGGAAACAGCTTCAGGAAACGTTCCTTCTTTAGGGAGTTTTTCCATTTCTTCAATTTTTGAAGCAATTTTCTTTCCTAGCAGCCGTCTGATAGGACAGTGCCTAGTTTAGAGTGGATCCATCAAGAGCCGAATCAATGTAGTGACATGCACTTTTTCTGCTCCCCCCCAGGTATATTTCATAACTTGGGGGGGGGGGGGGTCAGAAAAAAACAAATAAACAGCAAATGGTTTAGCAATAGAAATGGATAGGAAGTGGATCTGCTCCAAAGACTCCTTATTAAAAAAAAAAAAAAAAAAAAAAAACAGTGTGTGCAGATAACTATAACTTTAGTGATAAGGAAACTGCTGAAAACTCTTCCTGAAAGGCGAAGAATTAAAACAGCCTAGACAATCTAAAACAGCCCCTGGGGCCAGCGTGATTTTGATATATAGATATATAAAATAAAAGAATGCTTAAAAAAAAAAAAAAAAATCTAAAATAAAAAGTAACACAAAACGGATTAAAAAAAAAAAAAAGGTCATTTTCTGATTATCGCTTCCCTATAAAAGGATCTG
The DNA here is from genome assembly GCF_032444005.1 of Ranitomeya imitator. Lineage (NCBI taxonomy): Eukaryota > Metazoa > Chordata > Amphibia > Anura > Dendrobatidae > Ranitomeya > Ranitomeya imitator. Next base: position 116,899,076 of record NC_091291.1, read on the forward strand.
CTAATACTTAGGTGACAGTGCCAGAAACATCAGAGGCCTTGTAGGGTCCTACCTCAATGGGGCAAAGCTTATTTAGCAGCAAAATTGGGACCGGCCAAATAAAGATGGTTTTAAAGGTTCTGGCGAATGTCCACTATTCTCCCATCCAAAAGTCGGAAACAATCGCAATGATCCAAACGTAGACGTGTGACATCAATATTATGGATCCATCCGGTAATCCAAATCTAACTATGTCAGCGCACGTGTCCTGGACAGACCCACAGGTGTAATCCTCCACCGAAACAATATAAGACAGTTCCGTGAAAACCCTCAGGCAAACCAAGCCATGCCGAATGCTACAAATCCGCGCAATCTACAATACCGCAATCTGCCCTCATTTCTACTGTCAGAGAATCTGTACACACTATTCAACAAGGTAGGACGGCATTTTAGGCGAGAAGTAGACGACTCTGCTGCCGTCAGTCCTCCTCCTCCACCGATCCAGCACTTTGCATTAATCATGCCTTCATGGACAGGATGAGGGAAGACCCCCTTTCCCGTTAATAGCTCTAAGGAAGAGCGCAGTTGGATGCTTATTTCATACCCAAATGTTTCCTGTGTGGCAGCTCTTCCCCAGGCATGCCCCCACCACTCCCGGCCTGCTGTCTATCGCTAAACCCTTTACATTAAGTCATCAGGAAATTATATGGGATTTGCTGTCTGACCTTCCGCTGCCTCCCACCTCTAAACCTCGGGATCTGCCGCTTTTGACGCAGCGAGATGAGGATTGGAGCTCTTTACAATCACCGAGAGCTGGGGACTTGGCCGTCAGCTCTTGCTATTCTGAGGATGGAGAGATTATATCGAGCTGACGGCTAAATCCAGGTTTTTTTTTTTTCCCCTCATTCTATTATTTTTCAATAGGAAGTCCAGCTCTATTCTGTACATATAAATTACATATATAGGCCACGTACATTCTCTATTTATAATAATGCAGCCATCATGAGGCTTTCCGTGGCAGAGGAGAGGCGCGTAACTATAGGCAGTGTAGCGGTTGTAGGCCCTGAAGCCTAAAGGCCCGTGTACACCTTTGATAACCGTAGGCTCAACACCATTTAGGCCCAAAGTTATTTCTCCCCATACACGAGCGATCATGTCTTTTTTTTCCTCGATTCCTCAGGCATTGACTAATCTGAGATCAGGAGCTTAAATCCCAAACCCTCCATCCTTATCTCCCATAACTTCATCTGATGGTTTTTGACAAAAATCGACACATAGGTAGAGGACCAAAAAAGTCACTCAGGCCAAATAAGACCAATATTAAAAATTATAGGTCATAGGTGAATGTCCTCTTTATCCATGGAGCGTCAAGTTACCCCTCTATGGTTGAACGTGAGCAATCAATATGGCAGCCACTACTAAAACAAGACTGCAATGATCACATCTTCTACAAGGCTTTTTTTCATATGCAATACCCTTTTAAGATGCTGTAGACCAGCAAGGACCCGGGTCAGTAGATCCCTACTGATCGCTCATAAGACTGTAGAGCGCAGCTTCTTCATGAGTGTGCACAGAGCGGCATATGGATCCATAGACTTCCTATGGATTGGTACAACGCAAAGCTCATGCAGGGGCTGTGCGCTTCAACAAGAAGTGTGGGTCTTAAGACATGGACCTCCCCAATCTCCTGCACGTTGAATAAAAAAAAAAAAAAATACATTGTGAATGATAAATACATTTTAAGCGGATCATTGTCATTGTGGACAGGTTCAAATAGCTAAGGAGAGCTTTCATATTAAAGAATGGGTCTCGCCAACCTAAAGTGGACACTTGATCAGACCTTGTTCATAGTAACATAGTAACATAGTTAGTAAGGCCGAAAAAAGACATTTGTCCATCCAGTTCAGCCTATATTCCATCATAATAAATCCCCAGATCTACGTCCTTCTACAGAACCTAATTGTATGATACAATATTGTTCTGCTCCAGGAAGACATCCAGGCCTCTCTTGAACCCCTCGACTGAGTTCGCCATCACCACCTCCTCAGGCAAGCAATTCCAGATTCTCACTGCCCTAACAGTAAAGAATCCTCTTCTATGTTGGTGGAAAAACCTTCTCTCCTCCAGACGCAGAGAATGCCCCCTTGTGCCCGTCACCTTCCTTGGTATAAACAGATCCTCAGCGAGATATTTGTATTGTCCCCTTATATACTTATACATGGTTATTAGATCGCCCCTCAGTCGTCTTTTTTCTAGACTAAATAATCCTAATTTCGCTAATCTATCTGGGTATTGTAGTTCTCCCATCCCCTTTATTAATTTTGTTGCCCTCCTTTGTACGTTCGTTGGGTTAATAATTTTTAAGCTTGCTTTATAAAATTAAAAAAAAAAAAAAAAAAAATCAACATTCTCAGTAGCACATGTGCTTCCGAGAATGTGCACTTAGCAATCTATTACCATCGGTGTGCATGGAAGTGCTGTCTAGCTGTGTAAACTGGCTATTAAACAACTTGTGATAGACTTCTATGTAACAGATTGTGCACCGGTTGGGTCCATTTTATGGATGCATGTCAATAGCAGGTAGCTCCTGGACATGCCCGCTATGGAGCCAGTCGCATCCGCTAAGTGCGGACATTACTGTTAATAGAGGACGATGCTCTAACGAGTGAGTTGTAAACAAAAACGTCCAGCAAAAATCCTTTCTAAATAGGTATATGATGTAGTGTAAGTGCGTTATGCTTAGAAAATAGGTAAATGATATAGTATAAGTGCGTTATACTTAGGAAATCGCAGTCTTCCCCGGTCTCTAGCGCCACTCCGGTTCTCTTCTGGTTCATGTAACATCAAAATCAGACAAGCTAAATCACACAAGAGGGTTCATATGTCAACCATAAATCACTTTCGCAATGCAAGTCTATGGAGCTTTGTTCTGAGGTTTTATAGGCTTATATTGGGGGAAGTCGGGAAAAGATGAGGGGCTTAAACCAGCAAAAATGGAAATGGCTAAGCATTTTAATGCACCTATAATACACTAAATACATAATTTATTAGTATTCGTGAATATAAATTTCAGTGGGATATAAATCTTCAGTGAAGATAATTTCACCTGATGAATGAGTGTTTTCTCATTTATCGGATGATTGGCAGCCTGTTTACACTGAACGATTATCGGGAAACTAGTTCCTAGGAATGCTCATTACCAATAGCTGACAAGTGTAAATGCAACCCAAGACTTTCTGGGTTTGGATCAGTACAGTTAACTTCTCAGGGATGTTTCTTTCCATAATATTAATCATTACAGAAGTCGCAGACTATTTTTAACCTAGGTCGTGTTTAAAGTACAATATCCCTTTAATTATGAAGAAAAGTGGCAAATAATAGGCTTTACAGAGTGTTACATGACTAATTAATGAGGACAGAAAAGGCTCAGCGATGTAACGTTCTCACTGTAAACATGGTGACAGTAACTTTGAAGTACAAATTCTGATCAAATGAAAGCCTTAAGGGCTCGTCCAGAATAGAAAAAAATATCTCTCATAATGTTCCAAAGCAAAATGCAAGAACAATAGGAAAATTGTGCAAGTGGGAAAGATAGAGTATGAAAGGAAATCATCGCTGTCCCATGACATGTACTCTCCACACTCACAGCAATGGGGTAAACAAAGCATGGGAAGAGAAGATATTCTACATACTCAAACGGAGTACATTATTGAATCTTTCCAATTCATATTAGGGCATAATTAATTCTTGAATTATAAGAATTTCTAACTACAGTTATGGGGAACCGCTATGGGGACGAAATTTGCCCCTAGATATGCAACTTATTTGTGGGTCGCTGGGAGGCTTAGGGGAACACTGTAGGAGAACCTGGTTTTATGGCATCTTTTTATAGATAACATTTTTTTGCATGGAGAAGTTCGAAGGTTTCCCTACTGAACTTTTTCCAAGAAATTAATGTTAATGAATTTTCTTTAAAGTTCACTCAGATGAATAGTAAAATACATATTTCCTGGATCTCACATTTTTTGTGACAGGTAACAGATTAGCTGCTCAAAGTCTTTGTAAAGAAGTAGATGTTAATAGTTTTATATCTATGTCCAATTGTCATCTCCCATCCTGGTTGATTTGGTCTTCAAAGGGAGATTTGTAGTTAAAGTTCTGCGCTGCCGCTAAGATGAATTTCAGGAGAGTATAGTTGATTCACAGTGGTTTTATTCTACGCGTTTCAGGGGTCTCATGCCCCATTCATCAGGAAATACCATCCTGGTTGATTAACATCCCAAATTAACAATTTATGAGACTGCGCAATAATTGCATTAATATACAAGACTAAATTACAAAATCTAATTTCTTAAAGAGGAACAATTTACGAGTAACAGGTACGATCCCGATTAACTGGAACTAGCAATTATGTAGGACAAATGGATAAAGTAACCGTTTCTAATGCCCCTCTAACCATTACGGATCAAATCCCAATAATCACTTAATAAAATACTAAAACTAGGCATTTTTAACATGGTGGTGAGCAGAATATTGGTCAACAACATAATAGGATGGTTGGACAATATCTTCTTGAGGTTTCCAGAGTCGATTTTAGAAAAGTTGATATTTAAAAAAAAATTATGATCGCTTCTACCATTAAGGGTAAAAACAATATTAGTCAAATAAGCAATTAAAACAACAAGAATAAAACTCAATAATAAAGCAGCAAAGCAAAGAAAAAACATGAAGGAAGTTACAAATTCCAAGGGATCATGGAATTGTTTGTACAGATAAATCAATTTATTTTTTTAAAATTTAAACAAATTAGTTCTCAATAACCTAAACCAGGAGTTCGAGCTCTTTGATTTGCAAGTTATTGACGATATATCGGAAAGATCCTTTAAAAAGCAGGAATGTCAAACTGAAATACACAGTTGGATAAAGTCGCCGGCCAACCTTGATATTTATAAACAAAAATGTCTAAAATTGAGGTAGTTTTTCTTTATCATCAAATATGAAAACAAACTGAAAAGGTTTGTCCCACAAATAAGGTACATTTCAATTAATAAATCTTAAGAGACAGACCACATAACTGGAGCATTGGGTATTTCCTCAAGGGCAGGGGCATATATAGAAATCATGGGGTCCCATAGTAGAAGTTCTAATTGGGTCCCGTCCGTCATCCAAAAAATACCCTTAATATTGATTGGGATAACAAAAGATCATCTCTCACAACTTTTCAGCCTTTACAAAGTAATTTTCCTCCTATTGAAGCCCTTAGACTCCCCTTTCATTGCCCCTATAAAACTATGATGTCAACAAAAGTGCCCCCCAAACACAGTATTAGACCCCCCACAGCACACTTCACACGCACGGTATACTGTACCCCCTCTCCCCCGGCAAAGTATGGTGATGCCCCAAATGTGATCTCCATACAGCCCTCTACACAGTGTAATGGGCCCCACATGGTCCTCCAGACAGAATAATGGCCCCACATAGTCCTCCGTAGGGTGTTGCAGGCCAAATATAATCACCGTGCAGGCCAGAGCTTGACATGTATGCTTTAAAGGGACCCCAAATAGGGGGAAGTTCTTTTCTGTTTTGCGTTAAGTCACACCATTGCAGAGATATTCATATTTTTGCTTTTGGAGAGCAGTATGTGAAATCTCTGCTTACGGTCCCAGGAGTTGAATTTTCACACGTCTGAGCCTGATCCCAATGGTCTGGTGAGAGCCAGGAGGCCACCATCCATATAAGACAGTCAGTACTGCAGTAACCATCAGGTATGGCCAATTTTCTTCTAATATGAATGAGGCCTTAAATTCCTTTAAATGTTCCAATAATTTTGGCCCAATGCAAAATATTGGAGCATATATATGTGATGGTCCAGTAGGTTAAAACATCAAACCCTTCCAGTAAAAAAAAAAAAAAAAAGATGACAATCCGACCTCAAGCGTTACCATGAATGATCAGCGTTCACGGATCAAGCCTGCAGAAAATGGCGCAAACTTTCAAAATACAAGATGCAAACCCTACAGACCTAAGTTTTGTACCTAGCTGTAGTCCTAGGGGCACAAGACATCATCAAATATTGCAAATCTTAAAAACAGGGAGTGTGATGAATCCAGCGAGAAGAAACTGCTACATGCACGGTATAAAGCCGGGCGTCACACCCGTTCATTACACCGCATGTTCCCGCCCCGGTCAGCCATTCCCCGGAGTCACAACCCTAACATTAAAATAATGATCACCCGGAGTCTCTTTTGACTTATCCGTCAGTGACTTTGGCCCCATAAAACGGGAGTCGTCTGATTTAGGGTGAAAAATTGGAAAGCAGTGACATGATCCTCTCTCATTTCCTGGTCTGTGAGCGGTGTAACATCTGGCGCCGCCGTCACCAACATTATGCAACACCCAGCCGGGCGAGCAGATGTGAGCAGCAATCCCTGGAATAATCTGGTCTCAAAAGGCAAATGAGATGAGTGTTTCAAATAAGCGCAGCACACCATTTTGCTTGCCCGTTTAACCCCGGCTGATGACGACAAGAGCTGCGAAATACTGAAAGAGGATATCGGTGTTCTTCAGCTGCAGGTGAACCACAACCCCCAGGAGACACACAGACAGCAATCCCACAGCCTCCTGGCAGGTAGGAGAGAAATTCTGAAACTGCTGATTAGCTAAAACAGAGAAGTCGGAGGTTTTCCAACACCTGCATCGTGTTCTTATTTAGTAGGAAGACAGATCCCAATAGGGAAGAGAAGGAAAGATTTTTCTTTCTACCTTTTCAGATAAAAACGCCAAATCTGAAGTCAACGAGAAAATGCTTAGGACTAGTGATGAGTGAACATGCTGGGATAAGGTGTTAGGCTACATTCACATTTGCGTTGTTGGGCGCAGCGTCGGCGACGCAACCCACAACGCATATACACAATGCAGCGTTTTGTGACGCATGCGTTGTCATAAGATAGTAAAGATCAGGAAATTCGGCGCAGGGAAAACGCTACAAGTAGCGTCGTCTGTGCCTTGTCTTGTGCGTCAAAATGACGCATGCGTCATAAAACGCATTACAACGCATACCGGCGCATGTCCATGCGCCCCCCATGTTAAAGATAGGGGCGCATGACGCATGCGTCGGTATCAGTCGACGACGCTGTGCCGAACAACGCAAATGTGAACGTAACCTTACCGGAGCATGCTAACCGAGTGTCTTCGGCGTGGTCGAATAATATGGTCGAGTCCCCGCGGCGGCATGTCTCGCGGCTGATTGTTAGGCAATCCTTGCATGTTGTTGGGCTGTCGAACAGCCGAAAAATATGTTAGAGTCCCTCGAGCACGCCGAAGACACTCGGTTACCACCCGAGCATGCTCTGATAACACCTTATCCCAGCACGTTAGCTCATCACTACTTAGGATCAAAAATAATCCTCTAATCCAGCACCAACATCTGGATTATGGAGCATTAAGATTTATTAGATGCACACAACAGCCACATTGAATGCATAGATCAGACGAATGATGAGGCCGAAGAGCTCCTACATCGTTTAGACAGGTCCAGCGCTACGACTATGGTTGTGCCTGGTAACACAACCCAAAAAACAGGCCCAAGCTGCAGGATCGGGTACGGTCTAACAATATGCATGATACTATGTCTGAGCAAGGAATGAAAGGGTCACAATGCTCCAGAGACTTCATCATTCAGCCGATAGAGACATCATTTTGGGTCCTCCCTATCGATAATGCATCCAAAATACAGAACATTCGTGCAAAGTAAACTCAAGAAATAAATCTCTCACCATATGGTAGTTGACCATTTCCTGTAGACTATCTCCAAATTTGTGCAGACACTCCTGACAAAAAAAGAAAAAAGAACTTTTGAATGGGTTCCACAGATACATGGTCATAAGGACATCTGATCGCTCACGGGTTGGTCACCACTGCGGCCATTGATTCGCACCTCCAATTTAATCAATAGCTCACTGAAAACAAAAAACTATTTTACAAATTTTGACAAGACTGAGTTTCATAGAACATTTTTAAGCTCCTAACATGACAGTAAGGTTAATAATATAACATTCATTACAAAAACTTTAGTTTTTCTCAAATTAGTTCTTGCAAGAATGAATATACCCCACGTCAAAAAAAATCTAGTGCATCAAGTATTTTGTATGACTTCCATCGTTGTAAGGACAGCACCAAGTCTTCTATCCCTGGAATGAATAAGTTGGCGACATACTGCAATTTCTATCTTTTTTCCATTGCTCAAGAAAGACCTCTAGAGTCTGGATGCTGGATGGAAAGTGATGACAACTTGTCTCTTCAGAATTCCTCATAGGTGTTCGGCTGGGGTCAGATCAGGAGACACTTGGCCACTGAATCGCTTTCACCCTGTTCTACTTCGGAAATGCAGCAAACGTGTGTTTTAGATCATTGTCATGATGGAAAGGTGCAAGTCTACCAAGGGCACGGAGTGATGGGAGAATCTTCTCTTTCAGTATAGAGCAGTACATCTGTAATTTCATGATACAAATCAATGAAATGTAGCCCTGACACCAGCAGCTCACGCAGCCCCACATAAGGACACTGCCACCATGTTTCACTGTAGGCACTGTACATTGTTCAAAATGCATGGTGCCTACAGTGAATTGTTCTGTGAAACCTAGTCTTGTCATAATTTTAAAAATTGCTCGTGTTCAATGAGATATTGATTAAAATCTTACTTTTCAAAGAGGGTGTACTGATTTATACAGAGCACTGTATATGTATATATACATCACTGTTTTGCAACGCTGGGGTCCTGGGTTCAAATTCTCATGTTCTCCCCATGTTTGCGTGGGTTTCCTCGGGGTTCTCTGGTTTCCTCCCACACTCCAAAGACATACTGATAGGGATTCTAGATTGTGAGCCCCAATGGGGACAGTGATGTAAAGCGCTGTGGAATATGATGGTACTATATAAAAACTGGGGGGGAAAAAAATACTCCTTCCAGGAAATGACAGAACTCACCGAGATCATCTCATCTTTCTTGCACTGTTGGGACAAGTCTCGGATGCCGCTTACAAAGTGCTTATTGGTCGTAAGGTAGACTTTACCAGCTTCTAGCATCCCACTGCATAGTTTCACCAACTACAAACAAAAAAAATATATAGAAAAAGAGATCGTGAGACCAAAGCATAAAACAAACAGGAATTACTAGTATACCTTTCCTGACAATATCAAGTGTGCTTTCCTTTAGGCCACTTACTATTAATTAAATTAATGACTAATCATGTGGGCTTCTTGTCAATGGCTCTCTACTTCCGGTTTGTGCTCGGGACAATAAAATGATCTTCTGCTGGCACATCATATCAGCAGAGCCATGATTGAAGGGGGCTGGCTGACTGGCTCATTTCAATAGCCCAGCCACCCCCCTTCTCTGTCTTTGCATAGCTGGCCTAGTTATTGAAACAAGCCATTTAGCTAGCCCCTTTTTAAGTCGTTTATACCACTGGAGTGGCCCTTACCATAACTTGTGCAAAAATCTTTAATAAGCATGTATTAAATAAAACTTTTGTGCACTTAGATGACAAAATATAATAAACAGTATGTGTATCTAGAACAGAATAGAAAAAAAAGATAAAAATCTACATTTGGAACTGCATGTAAATAGTGGGATTTGCTTTTTTGGGCTGGAAAGCACCGATAATACATTTTGCCAGTCCTGGCTCCTAACGTGCCTCAGTGTAAATAATGAATACAGTCTTGTGCACATAGACACGGCTCTATTTTTCTTTAGCGGTGTTTGTGTGTGAAACAATAAAATGTGGGTGTCTTGTGTGCAGACATGGGAACAGTTTCCTTGTCATCTGGCGTCCAGACGGGTAGTAGGTCAGCCCAGATCCATGATACGTGGATCCATAGAGATGGGAATGCTCTCTCAGCACAATGTCTCACTTGCGCTGCTGCTGCTCTTTGGAAAACATTTTAAAGGAATGTTTCCAGCTCGCTGCTTGCAGATGTTGGGTCCCGGCTGCCTGTCAATGTTAATGCTGCCTCTGCGGTTGGGGGGGTCAGTCACTTGTGTGCCGAGAGGTGTAGGGCAAAAAGGCGAAAGGAACAGTCAGCGTGTGTGACAATGGTGACCCCCGAGGTGCTCCAGATTCCTCACCTTGTCAAGTTTGGCTTCAATTTCTACAACATCTGTTTCCACCTCATCTATCGCTGCCCTGTAGAGAAGAAAAAAAAAATACGAAGAGGCTGGTTAACGTGCTTGCTCGGAAAGAAAGGCATGGGGTTTACACTATTAGCTTGTTTTACATTATGCACCAAAATAATCAAGACGTTAGCAAATCTGAAGTTAGAAAAGTCGTCAAAGTTTGGGAACTTTTTCACATTTAGGGGCGTTTCCAATGTCAATGATCTTCGGTCCGATCAAGGACTGGCCGAGGGTCTCACGTCTCCAGGCGCTGCCACGCTCGGGGTCAGGAGACGCGCGGCCAGTCCAAGCATTGCAATCCAAGATCGGAGCGATGACAACGGAGGTCTGAAAGTGCCCTTAGAAATATTGACATTTAATGTATTCAGATACGATGGCCATTTTTGCACAAGGAAGTGCAGTCATATTGGATGTCATGAGCTTTTCCGCAGCGGATGGCAGAAACGTCACTTTGTTATTGACTGAAAATGCCGATAAAAGGATGTTTAATAATGATGAGCGAACGGAAATGGTCAAAATGGACCTTAAGTTATACCCGTCTCTGCTGAGAGTGGAGATGGAGGACTGGCTTATTCCTTACAGAGTTCACTTAGCCGTCCCAGACTTACAATTGCCAATTCCACCTAGGTATGGAGTAATACATCCCAGCTGCACACTCTGCAAAATAACTAAGCCGGCCTGCGGTTCAGGAGTAGAAAAAAAATCTGGGTGACTGGCGATACCATGAACACTAGATACTAGAACAGTTGGGACAATTACATGAAAAAAAAAAAAAAAAAACATCGTCATTTGGACGAAGGTTCTAGAAAGGGTCGTCCGCTCAGCAATCTGTAGCACTTGGCGTATGCCGGCAGCGCCCCGTTCTGCTGACTCCAAGAAAGGACAGATCCACCGGTCTTTGTTAGGATCACAAAGACAGGTTTCACAACCAGAACGAACGCAGTGCGGCCCTATAGTCAAAGCGGAGACCACCGCCAAAGACCCACCGGGTGCCGCATCTCGCGACAATAACAGGTTTAGAAACAATCCAATATAATAATAAAAAATTATTTATTCATCCTTACATAGTAGTGCGGTTGGGATGGAAGGGCAGCGGTGAGCAATGGCGGCTTTTAGCAGAACAGCGTAAATTAAAAAGACTTATTGCTAGAAGAAAAGGCAACCGCCATATAAAAGGGGCGTCAGGCAGCGAGACCATAGTAAGCAGTTTAACCCCCCCCCCCCAAACCGCATATATATGTAGGGCCTTGAACTCTAAATCCATTGACACCTTTATATCTTCCATCTGTTGCTGCAATCACTAGAAATTAGAGTGTCAATTAATATGCAAATGAGGTGTTAAGTGCTTTGGGAGTGACAGAGCACTTATCCAGCCTTTGCCTTGATAGATCTCTGTGCGTTGTCATGCGAAGTAATCCGACATTGAGGTATCAATTAAGCTAAAGAGGCCGGCACTAGTCAGGGGGACAACTTGGGTGACAGAGGCTTATTAAGTGCTCTGTCATGCCCAGAGCACTTAAAGCTTAATTTGCATATTTCTTTTAAAAGGGATCTGTCTAGTGAAAGGTCCCTTTCTAATATACTTTTTTTTTTATAAATATATCCAACATTACAATACAGATTCTTCTTTATCCAGCAAAATAGCGCCACTCTTGTCCATAGGCTGCATCCGGTATTGCAGTTCATGCTTAGTCAAAGGAGTAAACTGCAAACAAACAGCTTATGGACATGATGGGTGCCATTTTTTTTTTCCCCGTAATCCTGAAGCGTCCCTTTAAAAATTGTATGCTCCACCGACAAGTAGCGATGCCAGCGAATACCTTCTCTGCATACAAGCGTGGCATATGTTGGCACCGTATAACTACTTAATGATACCAGCGGGTCCTGCACACATAGGACAGGCCATAAAAATCGTACAGCGATATTGATCAGACGAACGTCCAGACGCTGTCCTGGAGACAACGAGCTTCCACGTCGATATCGAAGGGCAAAAGAGGTCTCACGACACCCAGCTGCCACACGAAACTCAGAAAAACAATGACGGGACGCTGTGCCAGGGATCAGAGGTGCTGACAGAAGGATGAGAACTTTCCTGCTTCCTCCACAAACATTTGCAGCTATTCTCGCCATGGATAGCTGCCCATCCCATTCCGGGCAGAAGACCATGTATCCCCATCCACCCTCCCGCTCCGAGCAAGGACAGGCTTCCTCGTCCTCAATCATTTTATATTTAACCCTATTGATCCGTCTCCTTTCTAAGGGCAGAACTTGCAGCTGGGGCCATTTTAACGAGAGCGATAAGTGCAGAAGCGCGTTTCGCTTCCCTCACTACAGCTCCTATACACAAATTCGGCATTTTTTTTTTCTTTTGGTAATGGACAGCATTCAGATGGATCTACCAACGTATCACCACCTCGGAGGCAAAGAGCTGCTAACGCATCTGCAGGATATTTTCTATTGATCTGCCCAGCTTCCGCGGGAACACTTATCCTATTTACTGCGGCGCATTTCAAGCCAAAAAGGACCACTTACACATCTAAGGGAAACTACCATACTGCACCAGATGCGGCACTCGGGTCCTCAGCCCGAATAGTAACGGCTCGCTATAGCTGCAGTATCTATAGAAACCATCATTCGTTAATTCTGCGGCACAGGTCGTCTTGGGTGATGTCAATAATCCTTAATTGGCTTGTGATGCAGCAGAGCTCAGCTGCACGGCTATTAACATTTTCCTCTGCATGTGCTCCAATTAGCCCGCCCCTCCCCCAACGTCTAGGACATCACTTGTGTGCACTGTATGGCGCATTTATATAAAGCCGCTACCTATACAGGTGTATGGGAATTTAGTGAACATTCTACATATAGATGCATATATCTGTGCAACGCGTCCATGTTAGAAAGACAAGAACTCGCACCCAAATAAGTCAGACAATAGAAAATGGTTCAAAAATGTCCAAATCACACAAGTAGGGAACAAGGGTATGACTCCCACAAGGGCACATAGAGGGGTTCTTGCTCCACAGCAGAGCACATTGGAGATGAACATCAGCAGAGCCAGCTCCCCATCGTTTATTAGGTGTGTGGATGATATTCTTTTGTTGGGGAAAAAAATATGATCAGGCATATTGAATTTTAACATGCTCAATCCAGAGGTGTCCAGAAACTGACTATTCCTCTCTGCCCATTGGAAATGCATGCAAGCTCTTTCGGACCGAGCATGCGTGTGACGGGTGGGGCGTCCAGAAGACAAGCTGTACTCAACTTCTATTGGGGACTTGGTTTGAACAGTCATTCTGGGATGACAAAGTGCAGTATATCATGGCGGGCCAATCTTTTAGAGACACCTTTCCACCCATCTCCTCTCTTCTATGGCTTCATAAAGTAAAAAAAAGAGGGAATGGGGGTGAGAGCTTGAAGGAAAACAAGGAGGTATGAATGATTGCCAGCACCATTAGTACTATATCAGCACAAAATAACTGTTCAAACCAAGCACAGGCGCTCGATGCACCCTTGGCGTTTCAATTCAGTGCACCTTCCCACCCACTTGTTTCCCAACCATTTCTACCTTCTTCCTCCTTGAATGACAAACTCTGGCTTTACAGGGCCAAGAGAAGAACGGAGATAGGGGTCTGAAGGTCAGGAGACATGCACCCCCCTCCCCCTGACAATATAAAACCGTAATTATCCGGCCTGATCATCGCAGGGTTCACATCAGATTAGTCCATGTAGATCCGGAGTATTTTCATGCATTTTCCTCCATTTGCCTTTTCATCCAAACATTCATTGCAGCCTGTGAAGTTGAGCGCGGCGGCGCTCCGGTGACCTACTTTATACATGGCAGGATTGTTGCCTTTAATAAGATCTAGAACTTTAATTACAAATCTTTTCATATTCCCCCGTCTGTCTCCATGAGGCATTAATTAATATCATTATCTTGCTGTAGTCATTGTATTTGCGCACAGGCCCTCGTTTTCAGTTCTGCAGAAGGACCTAAAGGCATTTAGAGGATTCGTCCCGGCGTGGAAAACAACATTTTACCGCCTTGACAGCAAAAATCTTCAAACATGGAAGCAAAGAGGACTCTCTACAGCGCAAGTAAACAAGGAATACTTAAAGGGGTTGTACGGCGCCTGGGAATGAAGAGATGCTGCTGCTCGCCCGCTGGAACAGTCGAGAGGACAACCATCAGGCATGGGTCCTATTCTAATTATTAGGAGGGGTGCACGATGCCTGGTGGCAGCAGAGCCTCTCCGTGTCCAATGCAGAAGAGGTGCTGAACAACCCGTTTAAAGAATCTACGAACGTGAAGTTATAAGATAACCTGAACGAGAAGTATTCAATTATCCTACAGCACTCCCGCAGGAGAAAGGAAGTACTGCACATTTTCTATAGAATTTACCAGGCTGTCAATGTAATGGGCGCATGTGTTCGGACCTCCAGAGCAGGATACTATCTTTGTACCTGATGTCCATTCTGATTTATAGAGGAGGTTGCTAAATAAAACCCCCCTATTCCCATTTATTAAAGGGTTTTTTTATGAGGTTACTAAAAAAAAAAAAACAACAACCCTACTTCTATTTATTAAAGGGGTTTTCTAGGCTTGAAGTAAATTTCAGCAGTCATTCTATGCGACTGCGCATTGGCAGATCCTGACAGTGTGCATTATGCGCACGATCAGGATTCTCTTAATTTGCCAGATGAAGCAGGTGGTCACGAGTATACACCAATCATTTACTTACTAGCGGTCAGGTGCCGAAAAGATTCTCATCTGTTTATTTTAATGTTTTCTCGTGTGACTGCAGATTGATCCGGCAACTGAAGAGAATCCTGACACTTTGCACAGTGCGCACTTAAGATTTGCCAAATTTACCTTGAGTCCGGAAAACTCCTTTAATTTGTATGATATTTGGCCTCCGCTTTACATGGTATGTGGCATTTTGCTACTCCTCTCAGTCCTCTGATCAGGACTCAGGAGAAAGGGGATGTTCAATAAGTTTTTTTGGACACCATGACAGACCAGATTTAAAACAAAAAACAAAAAAAAAAAACATTGTTAGTCATGGATCCTTCTCAAAAAATTTTTTTATTCCAAGATACATGGGGTTCTTTCTTGGGAATATCCTTGTCCACCTAAGAAATTTGGGATGTCTGTCATTCTGCCAGCTTTCCCTGAACTTTTGCCTGTCTGAGTCGAGTTCCTTTCCAAGAATGTACTTCTCTTTAGTATCAGGGCCTCATTTCTGCAATAGATGCAGATGTCAAGGGAGAGATTATCAACTGGGAACCCTCAATGCCATAAAACACGTTCAGCCCTCTCCGAGACCTCATGGTATTTATTAAGATTTTTTCATCCATCCCTATAAAAGTCAACACAAGCAACTAAATATTGATGTAAGCCAGGAACGGAAAAAATCTTAAAAATCTAAATAGTGAGAAGAATTTCTATGAGTTTATGGAGTCGGAGAAGTCAGGCACCCACCAAGATCAATACCATCACTCCGCAGAGGGAAAAAGCAGACATCTGGAACAAAGCTATATATCTGCGTGTGAGGGGGTACAGTCAATCCTTATCCTCTCAATAACTACGATGCCAAAAATGCTACCGCCGACCCATCTCCAAACAGAGGACCCGGGCACTAAAGGATGCAGAGCAGTCGTCATAATACGCTGCCCCGCTGATGTAAAGTCAGGGCGCTTTCATTCACTGACAGCAAACAATATCTTGTAAAATGAAGTTAAAGAAATGAATATTAGTAAATAAAACCCCGAATTAGGCAGTTTACATGAGCTGCACAGCTGCAACCCATGTCTATCTTTCATACAGCGACCATTCCGCTCACTCCCGGTCTTTCATACATCCGCCACCACGCTCACTCTCGTTCTATTATACAGCCGCCACCCGACAATCTTGTTTTATACAGCCGCCATCCCGCTAGATCTTGCTTTTTAATACAGCCGCCACCCAGCTCACTGCAGCTCTTTTATACAGCAGTCACCCAGCTCGCTCTCACTCTCATACACCCGCCACTCAGCTCACTCTCGCGCATTCATACAGCCGCCACCCAGCTCACTCTCACTCTCGTACAGCCGCCATCCAGCTCACTCTCGCGCATTCATACAGCCACCACCGAGCTCACTCTTGTGCTTTCATACAGCCACCACCCAGCTCACTCTCGCTCTCATACAGCCACCACACAGCTCACTCTCGTTCTCATACAGCCGCCACCCAGCTCACTCTTGTGCTTTCATACAGTTGCCACACAGCTCACTCTCGCGCTTTCATACAGCCGCCACCCAGCTCACTCTCGCTCTCATACAGCCGCCACCCAGCTCACTCTTGTGCTTTCATACAGCCGCCATCCAGCTCACTCTCGCGCTTTCATACAGCTGCCACCCAGCTCACTCTCGCGCTTTCATACAGCCGCCACCCAGCTCACTCGCGCTCTCATACAGCCGCCACCCAGCTCACTCTTGTGCTTTCATACAGCTGCCATCCAGCTCACTCTTGTGCTTTCATACAGCCGCCATCCAGCTCACTCTCGCTCTTTCATACACCCGCCACACAGCTCACTCTCGCTCTCATACAGCCGCCACCCAGCTCACTCTCGCTCTCATACAGCCGCCACCCAGCTCACTCTCGCTCTCATACAGCCGCCACCCAGCTCACTCTCGCTCTCATACAGCCGCCACCCAGCTCACTCTCGCTCTCATACAGCCGCCATCCAGCTCACTCTCGCTCTTTCATACACCCGCCACCCAGCTCACTCTTGTGCTTTCATACAGCCGCCATCCAGCTCACTCTCGTTCTCATACAGCCACCACCCAGCTCACTCTCGCGCTTTCATACAGCCGCCACCCGCCTTGATCTTGCTCTTTTATACAGCTGCCACCTCGTTCGATCTTGCTCTTTTATACAGCTGATAACCCGCTCACACTCACGCTTTTACACAGCCGCCACCAAGCTCACCCTCGCTCTTTTATACAGCCGCCACCCTGCTCATCCTCGCTCTTTTATACACCAGCCACCCGGCTTGATCTTGATCTTTTATACAGCCGCTACCCCGCTCACTCTCACTCTTTAATACAGCCGCCATCCGCGTGCTCTCACTATTTTATACAGCTGCTTGATCTCTCTTTTAAGCAGCAGACACCCTGATCACAGTTTTACATAGCTGTCACCAAGGTCTAAAGATGCCGAAATGTTTAGGATCATTGTTATTGAATAGACACTTTTTTTGTTTTGTTACACCTTATCGTATTTCAACAACGCTTTTATAATTCAGCACATTCTGTTATTTTTATCATTTCTACCCCACTGTAAAGGCCAGGATTGATAATCACTCCTTACAAAAGCCTTTTTAAAAATAATAAAAAAAAATAAAAATAAAACTAGAAAAGCATCAAAAAGCCAAAAAAAAACCAAAAACCACACACAGCTCAGATAATGGAAAATTAAAATTGCATGGGTCTTTAAACGAAGCAGACAAAAAAGGTTCTTAAAAATTCCAAACTAGGTCCAACTTTAACGGGTTAGGTGCTAAAGAGTAATATATGTAGGGAGCAAAAAAAGGACAATACCACATATGACACTTCACAAAAAGAAAACCTAAGGAGCGATAGTCTGCAGGTGGACTTGTTCTACAAGTAATTTTGGATCATCCGGTTACTTTCACTCATCTGTTAGCGCTCACAATGAGGCCTTTGTATGTTCAGATTACGGGTTACAGGTCTACAAATGACGGATCTTAATCCGGTTCGTCACTTTCATTAAGTAACCGGCTTATAATCCCATACATAGTACTCACATCTGTAGAGTAAATATCATTTACTATATTTTAAATGCACTTCATCATTTAGGATTTGCAACTTGCTTTTTCCCCCCTTGACAGTCTTCGCAACGTTCCAGGTCCCAGAGACTTGACAACATTATTATCACACATATTCAAGCTTGCGTGTTGTGATCTGTTATGGGACCTTAATGCCAAAAACTACTTTTCTAGTCTCACTCAGGTGTCCAGTTTATTTTTTTGTTTATTTCTTTAAATCACGACAAGCCCGTTTTATCATTCGCGGTATATCTTTAAAGTCACTTTTGTTTTTCTTTTGTCTTGTGGGGTTCACTGCTGAATTTTGATTCAAATTGAAATATGCTCTTAATTTTTGGTCTTTAAGCTTTTTAACCCTTTTAACAGCAAAAAGTCGCACTTTCCGTTAGAACGTCAGAAGCAACTGCATCATTTCCACACAAAAACGGAGAACAGGGGGGCGGGCGCTGAGGGGGGGGGACAGGAGTACATTTGCTCGAAAATCTTGCAACTTTTTAATAAGTTGCAACCGGTGAAAACGGCAATTGTCTAAAAAAACAAAAATGACGCCAACATTCCACAATGGTGACCATAACAGAAAACAGAAGCGAACATAAAAGACCGCAAAAAAGGAGCACATTTATTTATTTATTTAAAAAAAAGGCAGAAATGCAATAATGATCTGGTGCCCATGTGTTCTGCTGCTTGGACACAATACCCGAATATCTCAACCTACGCCATTCATTACAGATTAGCATGGGCCGGTCTGTCTGTACCCCCAGTGGTGGGTCATAGGGTACCGGTAAGTGCAATATCCCCTTAACGGTTTACCATGCATAGTGCCACACCTTTATTAGTGGTCCTGCCTGGTACTACAGCCTTATCACATCCAACAAAATAGGACAGGCGGCAATACTAGAAAATTGTAAGTACGGAGTTGTGTCTGGCAAAATGAGAAGTATGCACTGGAGCACCGCGAAAAGCGGCGTGTGCTGAGAGTGAGACAACCACCGATGTGAAGTTGTTGGCCTATTCGAAGGACTGTCCATCAATTTGAGCCTCCTGATAACCCCTTAAAGCATTGGGTTGACTGTGCAAGGCTGGTGCCAAATGGCAAACATGCCGCTTGACACGGAGATCTCTGTGCCGCACTGCAACATTGCATTTATTGATTTCATTTGGCGTCGCAAATGTTTCCAAACGTGTTCACTCGTCTGCCGCTGGTCACAAGGCGCACGCAACACCCTTGCTATAAACTTCAATGCAGTCACATGCGACTGTGACTGGTCTTGTTTTTTTTTTATTAAAGAAAAACTGCAGCTCTAAAATAGTTGTGCAACAATAAGTCACAGAAAAAGTTTAAAAAACGTTTTGGTTCTCCAGATCGGAGGACATGCTTTGTAATATGACCAAAAGGTGAAAATCCTTACCAGGGGAACCAAAATCTGGCATATTGCTCAAAGACTGCCCTTTTGGCATATGTGCAATATTTTATACTTGAAGAAGAAAAAAAAAACAGGAATAAAAAAATGAAAAAATAAAATAAAAAAAAATCTAAAAATTACGTTACATTTCCCCCCCCTTCACCCCAAAAAAGGCAATTTTTTTCAATGTTTTGTTGACGTCAATTGGCGTCCGCAAGAGGCGGCAGGGTGATGCTCACTTGAACAGAGCAGCTTATTACGGTATCTGTGCTGGAGTCATGGCTGAAATCGAAATTTAGCCGAGTAGCGTAGCAGCATGTGTACGAAAACCTGCAAATTACACATGGGGACGGTTGAGCGGAGATAAAAGGAGACGCGGTCGTTGAGGGCCGGGACGCAGGTGCTGCTGGCAGACAGAGAAGGATTAGACGGGAAAGTGGGCAAACAGAAAGCAGAAAAGGATCCTTGGACAGACTGCAAATTTATCATGGGAAAACTCAATGGAAATTAGCAGGTTTCACCCTGGAGGGTGCAGACTGCTGATTACACCAGTGTGACATCATCACAGCCATGACTGGTCACACGAATGCGAATGTGACTGGCATACATGGTATACGGGAGGATCTGAAAATAGCTGCATCCATTTATAGAATGGCGCACAGAATGATCCATAGCACAGCATAATGGAGATATCTTAGACTTCGAGATATGGATCCAAGCTCATAGGCAACAAAGATTGTAATAGGAGAAATCCAACTCTGACCTATATCTCACATTTTATAGGATGACCTATGTGCCGATATGCGGCATGGCGATGTATTCCAAATTGATAGGATGGAAATTCCTCCCCAAAATGTCCATGTTTCTGCAGTAATCAGGTAACCTTGGCATGTACTCATCAGCCTCATGAGTCATGAATGAGATTTCGCTGGGAGGGATACTGGTGATCGATTATCCAGTGGTGGATTTTAAAACTCGTTATATAACCTATTGCATCATTATAATTAATCGTTTCATTTACTCACATAATCTGGAAGCAATTTTGCAGATAGTGAATCTCTCATTTTTTTTTGTTTTGAAAAATCATTAATTTTAGTGGTCATGAATACGACCATACAAAAAGCAGACACAGACAGAAGAGGGACCCCTGTACAAGAACAGGATATGGGGCCTTTTCAGTCCAACAGCTCATCATCATACATAATTCCAGCTGCTTTGGAGGTGGAAATCGGCCCCCTTACCTGTCGGGCCCCGGTTGCACCAATAGTAATCTGTCACATGAACCATCATCCTGATGGGTACACCTTAGTTGTACAGGGCAGTAATATGCCACCGATAAAAGTCTATGGGATTCCACTGTACATCCATATAGTCCCATTACTATATTCCATCAGATGTCAAACTACTTCTATGGGAGAATATCTACGTAATCCTGCCATACACCATATCACAGAGCTGTGGACAGAAGTACCGCCCCCGAGCTTCCATACAGGCTCAATGCACTCAGATCTGCCTACTCGGGTACAAGTACACGGAACTTATTCACCCTCAAGTTTTCTACAATGGGAAATAAGCAGAAAAATCTGCCGTTACAAATTCAGTTGTTGCGGAAATGCTGTGAATTAGTATGGGAAAAGGTAGAATTCATTGTAAAAAAATCTGGAAAAAACAGACTTTTTTTTCTGCAGCGTGTGGATGAAAATTTACATTGCCGATCAAATTTTTGGCCCATATATCTGGATGGAACATTCCTTCCGTGTGCATGTACACTTGGGGCTCTGGTGGACTCGGACTGTGGGACAGAATATTAAATGGTCAGTTAGTAATTTAATTGGCCAACTACTTGTTCATTCCAGTGAAGTCGACTATCAATCATTTAATTAGCAAGATTTATCATAAATGCCCAATGGCAACCAATTAGAACTCTGCATTTATCGCTTAAAAAAAATCTTGTAAAATGAAAGATGCGCAGTTTTTTCCTTTTTTGGCAGCTTGGATAACTGTGCCCTGTCCAATGGATCATGATGGATCTAGGAAAATGAGGTGGATATAGAGGAACGGAAAAATAATGGTGGCAGCTAAAGTAGCAAGCTAGCGTAAAAAATGCACTACAAAAAAAAATGATAAAAAAACAACAAAAAAAACTTGTGATGTAGGCTGATGCTGAATAACACCAAGACGAGAAGGACACACCCCAATAACACGGTGCATTGGGAAACCTTTATGATGATGTGAGGCCAATGTTAGCTGTGGATTACCCTCCATGTGTTTAGGTTTAGTAATGTTTCCATTATCTGCTATCACCTTTGTAAACTTACCACCCAGCTTTTCTCGCTTATGTAGCCCCCTACACGTTACCCCCACTAACCTCTCACAGGTCTTGGCTGTAAATCATTATTGTAGGAAGCCTGGATTGAATCTGTTAAATGTTTCCCCTCTTGAGTCGTTTCCGCCCTCTCTGTTGTTAGTTTAACATTGCTTTTTTATTAATTTATTATGACATATTCCAGGACCACCTGGCAAACAGGAACGTAAGGGAGAACCGAAAAATGCAGCGGTCCGGTGGTGCCTAGAGGATGCAATAAATATAAAGTATACCCTATCGCTCCAGGACTCGGGCGCAAGGGCCTTCTTCATCAGTCCTCACCCAGCTACATTTCCATGATTGAAAAGGACAAGATTCCAGCAGGCCAAATCATATGATGTAGTGGATCACGGATCTGGGAGAAGAAGGTGGCGCCAAGCAGGGAATATGAATACGCTCAGATCAGCATTATTCTTCAAACTCATTTGTCAGCGTGGGCACATTGGTTTTGCACAATACAGCTATGATTTTGATGGTTGTTCAAAGCCCTGAACAGCCATACGACTGGTTTAATTAATGAAAAGGAATGTATCGTCAAAAATTTGTATTCCATTTATTGTATAATTGCCTAATCTTCCGTTAACAAGGTTTTGAGGCATGCTTTACACCAACCATATATGACAAGAGTTCTTAGAAGTTAAAGGTGTTTCCCAAAATAGCAAATTATCCCCAATCCATGGGGATAGGAAATAACTTACTGACCACTGGAGGTCCAACAGCTGTAGACCACAGTGATTACAAAAAAGGTGCTCCGAAACCCCAAGAATGTGACGACGGCCGTTTCGCGCCGTCAATAGCGCTTCCACCCGTGGAAGCGCTATTGTCGGCGCGAAACGGCCGTCACATCCTGCTCACCTCCTTCCCTGTTTGTTGCCCCGAAGCCGTGAAGATGACGGTGTCTTTGTATACTTTTTAAATAAAGGATTCAGACTACACCTGGACAGGTGAGTGTTGCCGCTTTGTTCTGTATGCTTCCATTGGTGGAGGAAATGAGCTGTCCTCTGTTAGTGATGAATGCAGTTTTATCTACAACAGTTATCTTCATTGTAATCCTGACAGTGATAATACGAGGGCTACGCTAAAAAGTGATTTCTCCAGGAGAGAAAGTTTCAGCTTATTATGAAGCAGTGTGGTCAATGTGAAAAATGAAAGATTTTAGGATTCTTTTTACATCTAGATAATGACGTGGAAAAAAAATAAAAATAAAACATGTTTAACACAAAAACATGATTTAAACAGTAGGTCATGTTAGGATGACACATTCCCTTTGGCTTACGTGATTTTTTCCCCCCTTTTTCTGTTCCCACTGTCTAACGATTGTCCCCATTGGTACATTCCGTTAATTTTAATTGAGGAAGATCACAACCCCGATAAACATGCGGCATTCTTCCTAAGCATGTTCTCTCTCTGCATCGGAGAGACAGGCACTGGGGAATTTATCTTCAAGTTCTTTTCATTCTAGTTCTAAAAATAAGAACTACTGTTAATCCTCACACTTCAACCCAAACTCTTCCAAATCCTCGAGAACCAGCACGTGCATACTGAATCCATTCATGCTACTACAGATCTGAAGACGAGGGTCTGTGCTCTAATTTAAACAATTTTTTAAATAACTTAAAACCAAATTCTCACATTTCTACTAGAACACATAGAACCTCTTGAGCATTGCTACAATATGGATGGATACCAATCTCAAGGGTAGATTACAGGACCAGGAAATCTTGCCATCTAATATGGAGACCTATGTAGAAGATGTAGGATAAGATTGACAGACAGGAGAGCAAGAGCAGAGAAACAAACACATGCTCCCAACCTCCTGTAATCTGTCTTGTTGTCTCTGCTGTTAGAGACGGATTACACTTGACATCAGGCAGTGGACTGCAAGTTACACAGAAGAGAGGTTGACACTCTTGAGGAATTTTTCCAGGTGGGGAGAACATTAATTTTTTTTATATAAAGGGATTTGCTGATTGTCTATCACATGATCTCTAAAATAAGATGAACTTGTCTAAAAAGGTACAGTAACCATTGCATGATGGCATCAAGTATAGTTATCCGAGTAGGGCAGAGGAAGATCTAGAGGCATAAACCTCAGAAGAAGACTCCTGTAAAAACGTATGTGGTTTGTTAGGCCTAAAGCTGGGTCTTAAAGGTGTTTTACCCGCAAACAAAAGTTGATTTTAATCAATAGATCTTGAAATAATAATAATTTCCACAATTGGATGTGTGTAAATAAAATGTTCCTGTGCTGAGATAATCTTATAAATGTGCCCCTGCTGTGTACTGTGTAATAGCTGTGTCTGATCACACAGGAACATGGTCTGATCAGACCACATCTCCTGGGCAGGGGAGGAAGCAAAAGAGTATAGACTTTAGGAGGGCTTCAAAAGTACCTAAGTTAGGCTTCGCCCCCTCCAGCTTGGAAATGGTTATTAGTTTTTCCCTATAGTGTTCCTTTAAATTAATCTCTCAGATTATAATAGCAGGATTCATGAATTTCTCACAGGAATTTACGGAATAAGGTTTAATGGCGCTTAGAAATTCTGTACACTTTAAGATCTTTGAGTCATTACCTCTCTGGACCAATCTATAATTAACAGGCAATAAACCTTGACCCGTCAAGTCTAGAAGATCTCCCTGAACAATACTCTCTTTCATCAACTCTTGTTGAAGTCCTTAAATACCCCGCACTCCATGTGGCCCCCAAATCTCTACCGTTTGTTCCCTGAGGTTATAAAGTAGGGTCAGGAAGAGTCATCTTCATCTACAAGTCTACAAGACCATGTACAGATCTGTGTCCATTTTTCATCACGGGAACTGGAAACCAAGAACAATACAAAACCAGATGACTTAGATGATGGACCTCAAGGGCACCTGATGGACCAAGTTGACTATGATAAAGACCATTGGAATTTTAAACATTGTGTCTGCCATTTCAGTAGAAAAAAAAATGGCAGCTGTTATTTTTTTCATTTTTTTTTTTAAGTAATATGTGGCAGAAGCTAATAGAACCCTCCAACCAAGATATGAACATGGCCTCATGTGGTCCATTGCCGAAAACACGCACAACAAGGATATGTACATGTGCATCACACGGCGGATTAATCCGACTATAGCTGAAGAAAACAGATTGTGTGACAGAAATTGCCCGGAGCCAAAATCATCTTCTCTTCTCTCAGATTAGCAGCATATTGCGGTGTTATTTAAAGATTACGTGCGTCTCCTATATCAGGATTAAAAATGGAGATAAAAGAACTGGTTTCGTTTAGAAAAAAATATATAATTATATATATTTATTATGTCCAATCTGTCATAAGTTTTAGGCTAGAGTAAAGTAAAGGTGCTTGGGTCGGGAAACCCACCGACCATCCATGCATTGCGTTCCGATTTATGTGGCTGTCTGACTGCACCTTTAAGGGGGACATAGGCCACAAGTAAGAGACCCTCCGGATTTTACGCTGCGTCATATGTGATACATGCTATGCTCCCGAGAGAAACGCACTGAATTTTAATTCTCTGCTGAGAAGAGGAGAACACTGGAAGGGAGCAAAATTGTTCAGGAAAAGGAAAAAGTCAGTTATTCATCAAGACAAAAATGTCCTCAATGGAATTCTTTCCAAATCTCTCGCGCCAAAAAGCGTGGCCTCACAAAAGTGAGCACTGCCAAGAGACTTATTTCAGATACATGAAAATAATGTGCAGCCATTTAACTGTCTCATGTCAAGATAATGGATCAGTTGGATGATGAACTATGGAACAGAGTAGGTTTTAATTAATCTTTGCTACAACATTGATGTCATTTTACCTACAAATTGAATTCAGGAGTGTGCATATAACATTGTTTTCTTAGT
This sequence comes from Ranitomeya imitator, assembly GCF_032444005.1. Taxonomy (NCBI): domain Eukaryota; kingdom Metazoa; phylum Chordata; class Amphibia; order Anura; family Dendrobatidae; genus Ranitomeya; species Ranitomeya imitator. The sequence goes on from NC_091291.1 coordinate 116,924,674, forward strand.
TAATTTTGTTTGCCCTCTTTCTTTATAAGACAGAAGTGGCCTTCTATCATTCCAAAGCAACTCAAAAGGCACCAGAAAACCCCTGTTCCTTGGAATACTCCTGATGGTGAAGACGCCAGGGCCACGTACCATGCCTTAGCTCCTGAATCCACCTTCAGTCTGTACCCTTCCCTCACCCAGAGAAGAGGGGAGTAGTGCCGTAATACACCAACTAGACTAACAAGGTAATACGAACAGGGATAAAGGAAAATACTAATCATACAAATATACTCAAACAAACAACAGAGGTAAACACAAGGGAATCTAGGATGGGGTAAAACCAAAGTAGGAGAAGGGGAATTAGCACACATCCAAAACCTAGCAACAATCACAGAAATCCACCAAAAGCCTTCTCCAATAACCACCAACAACCTTCAGCCAAGTAGCATAAGCTAGATTTGACAATGAGTGCTTGCCAGGGCCCAGATTTACAGAGCCTTAATGCAGGAAAGCTTCCAGAAGCTTTCTACTGAGCAGATTAACCCCTGCACTGCTAAAAGAAACCTGCACTTTTTAATATGAAGGTGAAGTGCTTCTAAACAGTGCAGGAGTAGGAGAAAGTAGACACTGAAATCTTCTGGCTCCTCTCTGTCGCGGTAAACCCGTGACACGGCACTTAGAAATTCTAGGATTATGCAGAACATTGAAGGATAGTCTTCATATAATGCAACAGAGAAGAGTCAGCAAACAATCAGACATCTATAGTTCAGGGGGTAAAATAAAAAACTTAAGTCTCCTAAATAGTGGACGCAATAATCATACAGTATTGAGCAGCTCTATAAGGCTATGTTCACATTCTCGTTAACAGGCTTTGTTGGCATGCCTGTCTCAGCTTTCTTCACTATAGAAAGCAAGAATGTGGTGATTTTTTTTTGCCACCAAAGGAATGGAATCTTCGGCAGAACTCAAAGGAGTCCACAAGTCTTTATTGTGACTCGCCAGTCACCATTTGGACTGGTTATTGGCATTGAAGATCCCTGCTAAGCAATAGGGATCAGAGTTTCCTGATTTGCTAAACCCATCAAACACTATTTGGGTATTCTGAGTGTGAAGAGTGGTCACCATTCAAAGTAGAAAGCAGATACAAGTCCATTGTTTTCCATCTGCAATGCTTTATTCATCTTGTAGTGGCACTGAACCACACTGATTACTTCCCACAGGATACATGATAAGTGTATGACAGCGGGGGCAGAGACTCCCAGCAATTCTCATAACAGGGAACCTGTGTCAAAGGACAGTTAATGAGTACGTGTGACCACCACTTCTCTATACAATTAATGGAGCGGTGGTCGCACATGCTCACTGCACCTACATAGAGTTAGGAAGAAGGTTCTCATAGCTCCTTTGAGCAGCAACGAATTACTAAAATAATAGATGGACCGGGACATGCAAAAATCGATTCACACCAAGTCATTAGTCATGTACCATACAATTTGAAAGCTATTTGGGAACAACACATTTTGGCGTCATTAATGGTATACCCAATTATCTGAAGCTTAATCCAGTGTCCAAGTCCCCTGCACCATTGCTAAACTCTGTGCTTGCTCAATAGGGCTTCTGACTATGCCCTAAAACAGTAGAATACCCAAGAATCCGGAGGAACCAGAGAATAATCCTTAAAAGGGCCTCAGATTAGGCCCCAAGAAACCTGAGGAACCAGAGAATAATCCTTAAAAGGGCCTCAGACTAGGCCCCAAGAAACCTGAGGAACCAGAGAATAATCCTTAAAAGGGCCTCAGATTAGGCCCCAAGAAACCTGAGGAACCAGAGAATAATCATTAAAAGGGCCTCAGATTAGGCCCCAAGAAACTCGAGGAACCAGAGAATAATCCTTAAAATCTTTATTCCATTATATTAAAAACAAATCACAATAATAGGAAGACAAGGCAACATTTCAGCCATATCTGTCCTTTCTCAAGCCTCAAAATACAGTTATAGCTGAAGCTGTCCAATATAATGTCTCGATATAAACCATGGAATATTCCTTAATCATTACAATGAATACGAGTATTCTGCTACTTCCCCCATTCCGGAGATTTCCAAAGCCTTTATTTTCTTGCTTATATTCTCTTGTTGCTTTACATTTCCCTCGGGTCGTTTTTACTTTACATTATCAGAGTCAGACGACATTAATTTCACTATATATCTTTTTTTTTGTGTGGGTCTGTATCGCTTGCAGAAAGTTTCCCATGAAAGCCTCAGCATGTGACAACCACATGTGAACACTGGCACATTTTTAGCTTTACAATACAGATAAGAAATGCTTGAGTGTAGCAATTTACTAATTTTTTTTTGCAAAGGATCGCACTGCTAACCATGAGAAAATGTCAGCATATCCAATCTAGTAATTCACTTCCCAAATTCCACTGAAACCAGCGCCCCAGCGTGTTTTCCTTTACCATTTACAAGATGGATGAGAGAGAGGGTGGTTTTAGGTTTCACTAACTCTCACAGGAAGAGATAAAGTCATGAACGAACAAAAAACTTAAATAAAAAACACTAATACATATAGCAATAAAGATTTAAGTTTTATGAGTATATAATTCCGGATTTAGTGAATTTTTAAAAGCACTAAGTCCCATCAAATAATATAATGGAATATTGCTATGATAACATTTTGAGGTTGCCAACTTTTGTCAATCGGCATTCAGGAGGCTGGTTGTTTTATGGTGCAAGCTGTGAGTTGGTGGAGGTCTGCCAAAGTCAAGTTCCTCTGAAAACTCCAGCTACAGCTACAACCATTCCCAGCTTCTTCCATGTCTCAGTTTGCACCACCTCCCTGAGACACTCGGCCATAAGAAGCCAACGGAAGCTGCCGATTTCTGGGATATCTCAGTGGGTTGAAGAGATTCACCATTCTTCCAAGAGTTCGATAGATCTTCCTTTCTATGGAAGCCTCCTAGATGTTTTAGGAAAGTTGCCAAATAATATTTTGATGAGTGGGAGTTCAATTTCCGAGAAGTTACAGATACACAAAGACGAAGGATCCAAGGCTCCTTTCATTTTGCTTCCGCTGTGTGGGGAACTTCGCATTGGGTTGCGAATCATGAGAAACCTTGAAGCCAGTTGTCCACTGACCAGTCACTGGTGGAATAACACTAGGATGGAAATACACTTGAATGGATGCAATCAGGTCTCTAATAGAAATTATCAAAAAATATATGCAGGAACCTGGTCCAGTGACCGAGTCATTAGGTCCACTGGCCACAAGACCAGAGCCCAAAGCATCATCTTTTTCTGTCTAGAAATTCCAGTACCTCTTCCAGGTGGTAGTCCCGGAGTGACATCTTGCATCAATGATGAGGTAGCACTGGACCTACTAATCAAAAAATGCGTAATTCCGGCAGGTAGGAGGTCTGCAGGGCACAGATCTGGAAGTCAACGACTACTGACGTGGCCACTGGGCCATGATCCGGCCAAACATTTTGATCATCTCTAGTCTTCAGCTTTGATAACAGTTGCCCACAACAAGCTCCACAGGGGAAAAAAGATAATATTCTTGAATCAATCACAAAAAAAATTAAGAAGTCACCAAGTTATGGAATAGTACAACAAATGCTAATTATAGAAGTCCTTCACAAATATAGGATGACGGTGGGACAGCAGGGACGCAAAGACATACATGTATGGCAGGAAGGAAGTCTTTTCTGGAACAATGTATTGTTCGGAGGGAAACAGATTACTCTTGTACATCACCACTGGAGATCAGCGCAAATGTGGTGACGCAAGAACCTGCTTCTTGTCAAAGCAGAAAAAGAGAAAACATGAATATCTATTTGGCACCTTGAGCATGTCCAAACCGGATTTGGAGGCCTTCAGCACTTTATGACTTGTTTGGGCCTGGTGGATATTGGTCGACGAAATTAAGAACGGAGAAATATGGATCCACTGATGGATAAAATACCTTAATGCAGGTCATTGGTCATTTTATATGTATCTGAAGGAAATATAATACAAATTCTATCTTCAGAAGACCCTTCCTCCCCCCCTCAAAATGTAAAAGGTCAAAACTTTGCGCCTGTAGCTACTACCAATATAATGAAATGAAGTCATCTCTAATAGAAAAAAAGGGAAAGGAATAAAAAGGAGAAGCAGCTAAAAGAAGAATCACTAAGGTCATTGTGAATATGATCAGTAGGAAACAAAAAGCTCTCAGAGTCACATCGGTTATCTGCATCCCATCTGCTTCCGGCCTACAGGAAGTCCCGGGACCTTCAGGCCCAGCTGCAGCCGCTGCCTCCCCTCGGGAAGGCGGTCAGTGAATCTGTTCTTCTCCCGAGCTGAATGGCAATGTCATACATCAGAGAACGCAGGCAAAAGTTAATTAATGCAGCCGCACAGAATTCTCCTCTACTGTCACTGGTGAAATAAGTTGTTAGCGCTCCAAGCATTGGGACCATTAATCATCATAATTCACGTTGTGTTATAGTCGGTAAAACACACAAACAATAGCACAAGGTGATGCTCCCCTTGAACAGTCCACCAAATAAACAACAGTAGGTACGTATTTATAGGTGGGACCTATAGTACTCCATGGAGGTATAGAGGAGTCTATAGGTGGCACTGTGAAGGGGTGTCTACTGTAGATAGTTTTGAAGGGTTAACTCACAATTAAAGGGATAGTTTAAGATTGGAAAAAAGGGTTCAGCTATATCCCGTGATTGTGCAGCTTATTGAAAGGGGCTGCAACGCACGATAAAGCCCATGGGCAACAGTCAATTTGTTCCCCGTAATCCTTCCCTTCTGTCGCGCTCCATGAATATCAATATTTTTTCCTCTGGTGTAAAATGTCACTGTTCTCCTGAATCCGGCAATATTTTTCTTTTGTCTATGTGCCTCTCCATTCTAGAGATATGGCCCCCTCTATTCCCTGCATTATTTTTAGCGAACTGGGCATGACCCTCAAAGATTACTGTAGAGCGGAGTTGAGGGCCAGGCCCACTTGGCTAAAAAGGTTGGATATACAGTTAGGTCCATATATATTTGGACAGAGACAACATTTTTCTCATTTTGGTTATAGACATTACCACAATGAATTTTAAATAAAACAATTCAGATGCAGTTGAAGTTCAGACTTTTAGCTTTCATTTGAGGGTATCCACATTAAAATTGGATGAAGGGTTTAGGAGTTTCAGAACAGTGGCATTTGCGCCAGGTAAAAAAAGGAAAAGCATACATATTTATGGCATGTCAAATTTCCTTTTTAGGAATAATGTTTTTGGTGTGCGGATATTCGCGTTTAAACTGAAGAAAAATAAAAAACAATCACAACGACAACCCAGAGTTTTTCCATTTGGAAAACTCAATTAAGATTAGGTGTCAATCTGATTACAGGAGGGGGGTGGTCTCACTATTGGAAACCCCTGTGATTAGCTTCAAGGTTACCTTTGTCATTTCAACCAGGAGAACAGTGCCTCCCTCGCAGCACCCGGAAGAAGGAATCCAAGAGGCAGGGTAGTGGTACACCAAAATCCTGGTCTATCTAGTCCTTCTGATATTTCAATAAAATACTGGCGGCTCCTTGTAGTCACTATAATCCCCAAAATTGTAATACAAAAGCTCCAGAAGACAGCGGATTGCGCAGTAGTGACGTCCGTAAGAAACCTCTGCAATCTTATCAGGATTCTTGGGTAATGTCAGACAATAGCCGTGAGGAACGAAGAAGGAGCCTGCGATAATGAAGAATTATTATCTATGAAATCAGATCCTGCAATTACTTAATTTAGCTGGAAACTATAAGGCTTCTTTCACACTAGCGTCGGGCTCGGCCCGTCGCAGTGCGTCGGGCCGAGGTTACCGACGCTAGCGTTGCCTCCGCCGCACAACGGGTGCAGCGGATGCTGCTTTTCAGCGCATCCGCTGCCCCATTGTGAGGTGCGGGGAGGTGGGGGAGGAGTTCCGGACGCGCATGCGAGGTCGGAAAGACGGTCCGTCGGCTGCAAAAAATGTTACATGGAACGTTTTTTGCGGCCGACGGTCGGCCGAAACACGGCGCAACCGTCGCGCGACGGTTGCGACGTGTGGCAATCCGTCGCAATGCGTCGCGTAATGTTAGTCAATGGAGAAAAAACGCATCCTGCAAACACTTTTGCAGGATGCGTTTTTTTCTGCAAAACGACGCATTGTGACGGATTGCAGTTAACGCTAGTGTGAAAGTAGCCTAAGACATCTCAAAGTGTCGTCCTATCTCTGACGCTTCCGGCAAAATCGACGGGATCTCAGTGCGTGAGCGGCCAGCTCTCCATTCCTCATGGTCCCAGTGGTGGCCACTTGGCTTCTGTTCTCCAGGACACTAGTGTGAATGAAGCCTATATGCCATGTATGCAAACAGGGAGCTGCACCAAGGATGTCCAGAGCAGATGCAATGTATTTAGGGGGAAATTATTTGCATATATTTCTTAAAAAAAAAAAAATAGACTGAGCAGAGTTAATTGCCATTTCGGCACACACAAAAAAATCTAAAACCAGCACAAAAATATAAACCACGGTCAAGGTGGTAAATTCTGCAGTCCTTCTGAACTGTCTAATGCCATCGTCTATAATAAGATCTCTGACCCCAGGATGGCAGCTGAGGATATCCTGAGATTTCCTCTTACACTTCGCCGTCTCACACCCTCTCCCAGGGCTACAAGTATTCAGCAGAATTTCTCTTCTCCTTCATGATCTTCTACGGTCCTCCGAGACTTCCATAGCCAGCGTCCCGGAGCGGTCACCCAAGGACGGTCTGAGAATGTCGCTTGTAATTAACATCAGGGTCGCTACGAATCCTCTTTCTATTCTTATAGAACAGTTGTTTCGGAAATTCCTGTTGAAACGGAGCCATGTTTCCAGGATCGTATACTCCCTATCAAGACAGATCTAAGTAAAAAAAAAAATATCTGCCGATATCCTATGTCTACCAGACTTTGGGTGATCGCACAAAATACACAAAAATGTTGTAAAATTATAATTAAAACACCACAAAGACCAGGAGACTAATACAAGATCAAATTGTTCTTAAAGGGAATCTGTCACTAGGTTTTTGCCACCTAGTCTGAGAGCAGTAAAACGCAGGGACAGAGACCCCGATTCCAGTAATGGATCACTTAATGGGCCGCTAGTTGTAGTTTTGTTAAAATCTCTGGTTTAATCAGCAGGATATTATCACTAGAGGACTAGTAAACCTGCTGCAATGTAGTCTTCCATATTCATGAGCTCTGTGTAACCCCGCCCCACCGATTGGCCGCTTTCTGCCTATTCACAGTGTACACAGAAAGGGTTGGCAATTTCTTTGAAGTCAAATTCGCTGGGGGTAGGGTTTTCTTGTAGATCAAAATGACTGAACATTTACATTTTAGACATTTTTTTTCTATAGTGCGCCGCAAAATGAAATATGCAAAACATAACATAGATAAATTCTAAAGAAATAATCCCCACTCTTATGGGAAGGCTTGCTCCAAGATTTTGGAGGTGTCTGCAGGAATTTTTGCTCCTTCGTCCAGGACAGAATTTGTGAGGTCCGACACCAATGTTGAAGAAGCCGGGCTCACAATCTCTCTGAGATCCAGACTCAAATTTAAATATTAGACAAAGACAACACAAGTTAACGCAAAATGCAGTTTTTAAATGAAAGTCTTTATTATTAAGGGAAAAAGAAATCCAAACCTACAGGGTCCTGTGTGAAAAAGTGATTGCCTCCTAAACCTAATAACTGGTTGGGCCACCCTTAGCAGCTGCAATCAAGCGTTTGCAATAAATAGCAAGGAGTCTTATACAATACTCATAGGAATTTTGGTCACTCATCTTTGCAGAATTGTTGTAATTCAGCCATATTGGAGGGTTTCCGAGCATGAACCACCTTTTTAATCCACTCCTGGAAAGGTTCATCACTGTTCCATGTTTTCGCAATTTTTGCATAATGGCTCTCTCACTGTGGTTCACTGGAGAACCAAAGCTTTAGAAATGGCTTCAAAACCTTTTCCGGACTGATAGATCTCAATTACTTTGTTTCTCATTTACTCTAGAATTTCTCTGGATTGCGGCATGATGTCTAGCTTTAGAGGATCGCTTGGTCCATTTCACTTTGTCAGGCAGGCCCTATTTAAGTGATTTCTTGATTGAGAACAAGTGCGGCAGTAAACAGGCCTGGAAGGGGCTAGGAAATTTGACCTCAGCTTCCTGAAGACATGTTAAACCACAATTAATTAAGGATTGGGGAGGGGGGGAATTTATTTTTCACACAGGGCCCTGTAGGTTTGGATTTCTTTTTTCCTTACTAATAAAGACCTTCATTTAAAAACTGCATTTTGTGATTACTTGTGTTATCTTTGTTTAATACTGTACTTAAATTTGTTTAATGATCTGAAACATTTAAATATATAGATTTATTTATATTCGTTCCACAAGGATACATAAGGGTTGTAACAATATAGATATTGCCAAAATACTACATCTGTGAGAGCCCAACCACGTTGATCCTCTCCAATCATTAGGGTATTGTAGTAGAGGTGCTAAGAAAATGGCCTCATCAGTCCTTGTTGTCCCTATCGAGACTTACAATATAATTATTCTAACTGCTCGCAGTTTTAGAGTAAGCCAAATAATCTATCTGTAATTTTTTGGGATTGTGAAAGGAAACCTGGTTTACCCAGATGAAACTCATACAGACTTGGCGAGAACAAACCCACTCCTTTTCAAAGGAGAGCCACAAGCCAAAAGTGCACAGTAACGAGCTGTCTTTTTAAAAAAGACCTTCATAAATAAGCATTATTTTTACCTAATGTAAATGCCGCTGTTCTCCTGAATCCGGTGACGTTTTTCTTTAGTTCCTTCTCCTCTCCATTCCTTAGTTATGGCCCCATCTTCCCTGTATATAAACCTAGAATTTTAAGCCAACTGGGCGTGATTCCGAAGAACACGCCCACAGAGAAGGGCTGAAGACGACACCCATTTGGCTAAAATATTTGGATTTATACACAGGGAAGAGAGGGCCATATCTCAGGAACAGAGAGGCGCAGGAACAAACGAGAAACATCGCCGGATTCAGGAGAACAGCGGCATTTACACCCAGTCAGACAAAAATAAATCTAAAATAAGGGACACATTTTTGACAAGGGACAGTCTTCTTTCAAGGTGACTTATTTCCAGACCTCTTCAACTTTGTATCGAGATCCTTATGACTACCCTTCTGAAAAAAAAAATAATAATAAGGGGGGTGTGCAGAATAGCACTTTTGATTCTGCTATGCGCCCCTCACAGTGTACACTCCTGACACCATTAATAGAGGTTAAAGACCATAAAACACCATGACCAAGACAGCAGTACCAGGCGAGGCGCCACAAAAAACAGACTTAGGTCATCAAGTGCTTAAAATGTTTATCCAGGATACATTTATAAGAACTTTCAGCCTTTGTATCCCGATGTAGAGAGCGACGTATATATGGGTATATGCGGGAGAGAGGGGCGCTTCCTGCCCGAGGGTATTTGCTTTTTCGTGTTTTCGCTCGTAGATGTCGGTTATTTCACCAATTGAAGATAAAACACCAATAATAATAATATTTACAAAACATTAGTCACAGGCCGGGAAAATAAAAGTTACCGCCGACACGTAGGCGATACTTCAACATGTCTAAAATAACACGACGGCGCGGTATACAGGTCTATTCATCTGTATGTAGGTGCATTGTGTAATAAGGAAGTGCGCTAGTGCTCGCCCGCAGCTCTCAAGTGCAAGTCACCTTAAGGGAAATTTAAAGGGGTTGTCCCAAACGTTTTGATATGGATGGCCCATTCTTAGGTCATCTATAAAAACATGGGGGGGAATCCGGGTGTAGGGCCATAAACGCCTAAAGGAGCTGTGCATAAGGTGTAGTAGCCACTGCCGAGAACTGCAGATCGAGAGGCTGCTACACACTGAACTGAGCCGTGCTGTCCACCCCAGCTAATCAGTGGGGCCGCCGGGTGTCAGACCTTTCCCTATGGGATACTAATGACCTATCCTATCAATAGGGTATCAATATCAGGTGCCCGGACAACCCCTTTAAATTGACGCCTCTACAATGAGGTTGAATGGGGTTGTTCCAATGAAAACTAGTGGCAGAAAAGTGCAAACGTCTCGGGAAACTGGCCATTTCGGATGCCTGGACAGCGGCTGTTGGTAACACACAGACGAACAGGGCTACGTGCGACGCCGCTCCTTATTAGGTTTGCTCGCTCCTAGTGGCGCCGAACAGTTAAAAAAAAGACAAAAGCGCCAAAGTAACTGATATAAAAGATTGTTCCACGGCGAGGCCCGAGTCCTTCTGCCTTCTGTCTCCCTGCTGCTCTGTCTCAGCCGAGCGCCTGGTTCTGTTTAGTCTGGAGAACACCCCCTTGGACAGACAAATCCTGAGACCGCGGCTTGAAAAACAGTTTTTTTTTTAATGATGATCAGTTTCCTAACTATGCGGTTGGTTCGTTGCTGTAACGGCTCCGCGTACAGATGAAGCAGAGCTGGATTTTACTTTTTTTTGCAGCGACTTTGTGATAGTTTTTTTCACTAAATTATCTTTAGATGTCTAACATGACTTTATTTTAACTTTCCAGGTTTCAGTTTTTCCCCCCACTTTTACCAATCTGCTATCCTTTTGACATAATAAAAACACTGAATTGGGGAAGACATGGTCAATTTATAGGGGTCGTCCGCTATTCCAGAACCCCCTGCTTTATCAATTCAGGGCCGCATAAATAATCGGAAGTGTTAATGGTTCCGTGAAACTCTACGGGGTTGTAAGCTGTTCGTGTTAAACACATGTGATCGCAGCCTAAAGCAGAAAGCTCTGCCTGGCTCTCCTGCCCTCTGTAGTTCCTCAGGGCAGGGTGGGCAGTCACTGCATTGTCTATAGGTTCCTAATACAATAGTGAGTGCAGTGACTCACACTGTGATGTAATGACAATTTGTCCGACTCTCTGCACAAAAGGAAGCGGCATACCTCTAAGCTTTTACGCTGTGACCGGGAGCACTTTTCTGCTACCAACACGTCAGTAAGGGCGCGTTTACACAGGCCGATAATTGGGAACCGAGTGTTCCTAGCTAGTCTCGTTTTCAGATAATCGTGCAGTGTAAACAGGATACCGATAACCCAACGAACAAGAAAAACGCCAATTTTAAGAATCCTTTCACCCAACAATCGTTCTCACCAGCATATCGTACTGTGCAAAACAGCAACGTGCTGCCGAGAACATTGACAGTCTATAGTAATAATTCTGTGTGCAATCGTTCATGAGAATCAATACCTAAACAGTCTATTAAACGACCGATTGGCGTCTATACAGCAGATCGGCAGTCAAGAAATGCCGCCTGTCCGCTATTCTAAATACACCCCTAGGGCGGAGTTAGACAGCCGTAAAAAAAAGAAAATAATGGATCGCAATGTATGGACTGGCCGGCATCTCTACCGACCAGAACGTTACCGTGTCATATATTTCTATGCAGCCGCTACGCTCGGGCCGGGAGAGCCGCCAGCCAGTCTGATCATTGCAATCAGATCTCGGTCCGATTTTTAAGGCGATCTGAGCGCGCCCCGAGGGTGGGCTACAGGTATGCAGATTGGTGGTGGTCTAATAGCCTGTTAAGACGGGTTGCCTGCGTTCAACAATAAAAAAATAAATAAAATTTCTTAAATGTCAGACCCCAATGAGAAACTGGCACATTTTAAGACCATCTAGGCCCGGTGCACACGGTGCTCTACGTTGAGGTTTTTGTTGAAATTCTGGAAAAACAGTTTTTCAACTGAGCCATGCACTTGAAAGTAGCAGCCGGAGTCGCGGAGGGCATGGTCTGGCCTCCACCTTGGCAGACCACGGTTACAGCGACTCCGGCAGTTTACTTCAAGTGAACGGGTTTTCTTAAAAATCATTGTTTTTGGGAAGGGGGGGGGGGGGGGTGGAAATTCTGCCAGAAGTCCTGACATGGCGGTCTCTGCTGAGCCCTATAGGTGAGTGAACTTGATCCAAGTTTGCACTAAGAATTATACAGCACTGATAAATCTGCCCCAGTGCGTTTGACGCCACGTCACCGTTCCCGCCAGCCCGGTGTACACCTACCGACAAACAGCATGAGGAAACCCTCCATATAGAGGATGTGTAGCAGAACCTAAACACTTAAGGAGCTTGAAGTGGCGCATAAAGAAATGTTTGTATTTTCTTCCCAGACTTGTACACTACTGCACCCGTAGAACCGGTATGACCTGAAATACCCTCATCTTATTTCTCACTTCCACCTTCTTATCCAGGATTACGTTTCTTAATGTCATTTAAGTTCAATAAAGAAAAAACATTAGGTGCCGGACTGGGGGCCCCAGCTGTGTGATTAATGGGTTAACATGGTCATGGCTGCCGCCATCCTATATGATAATGTAGACAACTAAAGAGCAAATATAGACCATATGGAATTCAACCCTAAAACACTGGTCCCATATAATGTGGGAGGCCGACAGTATGCGTTTACTCCTCCATATGTCCTGTGGATGGTATATAGGATGGTCCTATGTAGCTCAGCATTAATGGCGAGACATAGGTAGACTGACAGTGATGCAAATTTGACTCTATGGGATCAACACATATGGAATCACTTTATCAGGGCGTAAATTAGATTAAAGGGGTAGTATGGTAAAAACAAGTTATCAGGATAGTGATCGGTGGAGGTCCAACCGCTGGCACCTACACCATTCGAAAGGAATCTTTAACCCATCTCCAAAGTGGCACGGCAGATCTGGCGCCCGACCGCCACCCCATCAGAGGCTTCCGAAATAAGATAAGTGCAGCACAGAGAAGACCCATGGGCGAGAATAAAAGTGCCCCCTTTTACCAATCGGGTCCCAACGATTGATAAGTTATTACCGGAGAACTTAAAGGGATAAAAAAAAGGCAACACTTGTATAAAAAGCAGATTGCCCAGAGATCAGCACCGATCACCAGGAGAAGCTTTGACTGCCAATACAACCAATGGCCACATAATGCATGGAGGACCACCAGGGCAATTTTGGCTTATAAAGGAGCTCTTACATCTATGGCATCCATATTCCCCAACAGGATGTATAGAAAAGGGCCGATCTGGGTGAAATAACCACTTTTAATTAAATATGCTCAGTTCTAGCTGAAGGTTAGGACATTTACCAGACCCAGTCTCAATAGCCAAGAAATCCCGTCAGGCTGTTCGGGAGAATGTGGAGTTTTTATTGATAAATGAGGCCCATGATTTTTCTATGTGGAATTTTGGTTTCATCAGAAGATGCGTTATGTCCTCCCGTCCTGACTCGTGAACGATATTTTCATGTCTGTTTGATAGGGGTCAAGTTTTACAGTGGTAGCCCCCTCCACGTCAACAGAAAAGACCCATAGGCGCGATTGCGTATGGAGAGGAGGACAATGATAGCTATTGAGGCTCAGAGAGATAGAGATGGAGGGTGCGCACCGATGGGAGGCGCAGTCTTCCACCCAAAAATAACATTCGCACAATAAGAAAACAATCTTGCAGCAGATGAGGAGACCTCACCTCCTTCAATTACCTCCCCTGGGGTAGAATATTCCTTCCTATGCCCACCCCTTAGATATACATAAACCATGTTCCCAGCTGTGCTCTCCGATGGCCGCCCGTTCAGCGTGACCACAGAAATATTTTCCTTGTGACTTCTGAGTCTGAATGCGCTCTTCACCACCCGCCCTATGACAAAGAGCTTGTAAGGTGGTGAGGCCTTCAAGTGACCGAATGTTGATTTTCACATCACTTCCTAATATTCCGTTTTTCTAGTATCAGGTGGTGACTGTAGAAAGGTTGCAGCTTCTATGGCATATAATATTAGGTATGTTCATAAATTAAAAAGGGGTTGTCCTGCTTTCCTAAAATAAGAAACAGATTCCAGCGCAGGATGCTCCAGTGGGCATCACCATCTCTGGAAGCGAGAACTGCTGAAGCCTGTGATTGGCTGCAGCGGTTCAGTGAATGGGACGATGCATCATTGGATGATGATCTATGACGATGCAATGGAGCCAATCACAAGCTTTAGCGGTCCGGTGATATCCAGACGATGCAGTTCTCACTTCCGGAAGTGACAATGCCCACCGGAGCACCGGAGAGATAGCTGCAGAAGACAGCTAACCATGGTTTATGGGAACCTTAACCCTGCTGTTGTCTTCGGTCTGGGGAGAAAGATTTTGAACTTTGGTATTTTTTGGGGTGTTCAAGATGCGGTTCTGAAACTTGTGGTTGATTGACTTAAATGAGGATGGGTCAGTCGGCCATGGGTTTCAGAGCCGCATCTTGAATATTTTAAAGAATATTGAAGTTAAAGGTCGGTCGTTTTTGACCGAAGACAACAGCAGGGTAAAGAGGTTTTCCAGGCTTATAGTATTGATGATCTATCCTTTATATTGGTCATCAATATCAGGTCGGGGGGGGGGGGGTCCAACACCTGGTAACCCCGCCGATGAGCTTTCTGCTGCTGACATGATGGCCGGATGTGTATATCGTACTGAGCAGGCACAATGTAAAGACAATTCTTCGATACTACTATTCACTTCAGTAGGGGCCGAGCTGCAACACCGGAGAAGTTGTCTAGTGTACGGAGCGGTTTATAATGTATAAAGCCGACCACCTTGGCAGCAGCAAAATACTAAATCGGTGGGAGAGCCAGGTGTCCGACATCCACCGATCTGATAATGATGACTTATCCTAAGAATAGTTAATCCGTATAATGAGCTTGGAAAACCCCTTTAAAGTGCAATAGCATACAAATACAATGCACATATGTGGTACCGATTCTATATCATTTTGGAAATCCCTAAATAATAATTATTTAGGAAGAACCACAGTACACTGCATACAATGTCCTTTATGGCTCACAAAGTCATCGTGGTCTGCTCCACCCCATAGACTTGTTTGAAGCCCAGTAGTTTCCTTCTCATCTTTGTTCAATTTTACACCGTATACAAAATTGGATAAATAAAAAAAATACCGTACCATTAATGACTATAGGGACGACTGAAGTATAGAACAGCTGCAGGCTTGTGCTTTGGAGGCACTGCGTTGAGAAGACAGTAGATTGAACAGCGTTAATTCTTACTTTGCGTGACCTCTGTGTGCCAGGTCTTTCCTGTAAATGCCTCACGTTATGATGATGCGAATAATGGTTGCTATAAGTCCCAAGTAAAACAGTTTATTTTCCCTAAACGAGTGCTGAGGATTCCACTGAAAGCTGAAATCTGCAACAGGGACGTTGTAGATTCCAGATTTCCAGACTTGTAGCCTAGAATAGGTCTTACGTGATCTCCAAGGGATAGATATAACAATGCCTCCGGTTTGGTTACAAATGGAGGGTGCCCTTTAAGGATCCCACAAACCACACAAGATTATACATGTCAGGGAGGGAGGAGGAAATAAAAAGTATTTGTGATTTTCATCTCTGCTGCTGTTACAATGATCTTTCTATTCTCCAGGAATGCTACCATTATAACTCATGTCCTGCCAAGTTAGGGGGGAGAGGAGGGAAGGAGGGGGTGCAATCAGGGAGACGGCGGTCTTTTAAGTGGGATCTCATTAATAGGAGGATGACGGGAGGGGAAAAAAAATGGATAAATCCGCCAAGCTATTGGAGATGAAGTACAATACGGCCATTCGATGGTCATCATAACTCAGGAAATGCACTATAACTTATTCCCCTCTGACCCCCAGGACCATTCCAGCAATGCCAGACATCTGACAACAGCGGAAACCCCTCTACTGCCAGCGCTAAACAGCGAGAACCCGAAAAATGCCACGCATGTGGCTCGGGTGCAACATTCTTTTTTTTGCGAAGAGGTTTATTTGAAGGAACCACAGAAAATATCTATTTTTGGAAGCTAATTTGCAATGGTATTTAGATGTGCTCAGATCTGCCATGCAACCCTGAAACCAAAAACATGAAGATACGGGGGGAAAATAAAAGGAGAACACGTTGTTCCAAACTACGGATTAGAAGGGAGAGGATCCAAAATGTCCCCTATCCAATGGATAACTTTCCAACATGAGAATACCCCTTTTGATGGAAAGTGACCATTCATGAGCAGGTTCTTCAACCTTCTGATTTCTGGAATACCTCTGTAGGGTTCAGTGAGGCCACCAAGGATGGATGCATTCAACTCGAAAGGGAAGTCCACAAAGTTGTGAGCTCAGAATGATCATCATATAATGAGAGACACGGAGCCTTGAAGTCATCGGTTCGGGAGTGACGCACGGGAGGTCATCACCATGGTCATGAGGTGCGATCAAGCCGGCAATTACAGGCAGATCACGATGTTCAGTCATACATAATAGTTATATAATCGCTCAGTACACGCCGATCTGCATGATTAAACACAAATGTAAGGGCCTATTGACTCGCTTCCCAAAGCCTCCTCTTAATGTCAACAAATGCGCCAGCCAAGAGGCGCGACACACTACAGCAAGGGATGGCACGTGGTTGGCATATTCCTGGCAGGCAAATACTGAAAATAAAGCTATAAGATAGACAGTAAGAGGGGTTAATCAGAGCCAGATAAGCCCTGGAGCAGATGGTGCCACTGTCCTGGGAACCTCTCAAGGATTTGGATACTAAAAGGGACTTTATTACAAGCGGCTCAGAATTTTCCAACTTTTTTTTTGCATTAAAATGTAGTATTTGGGGGGAAAATTTGAAATAAAGACAGAAATCAGTCTTAGGCTTTAGGGTTCGGAAGAGGAACGTAATCCTCATTAGAATGGAGAGGATGGGCGCATGCTTGGACTCGAAAGTTTGTCTATAGAGCTGCCCGGAAATAGTCGAGAGCTGTACTCTAAAGTCCCATAGACAATGAATGAAGTGGAGGCCAAACATGCCCACCTCCACTCATTCAGGGGGCTGGCAGCAAAGCCTTGTTCTCAGGGTTCTAGAGCACCAATATCAGGATTGGAGATCTCTTACTGGGCGGTGGGAACCCCAGGAACCAGCATGTTATCTCTTATCTAATAGATAGGGTATAATTATATATTTGGGGAGTATTTCAAGTATAAATAGGAAGGGGGGCTGGCTTAGCTATTAATCCGCAGTCAGTCAGCCCACTTTACTCATGGCTTTGGTCAACTTTTGAAACAAGAAACACTGTAAAGTGTTGGTCAATTAGGTATCAAAAGTTTATTACTAAGTTACAGAACTTACAATTTAAGGATTATTTATTCATCTTAAAATGCAGGAAAATCCTTTTAAGGCTGTAGGCACTGTAAGCGGTTTATACCTTGTGGGAATAAAAAGGACTAGAAATAGGAAAAACCCAATGTGGCTAAACAAAGAAGTAAGACAGGCAATTAACAGTAAAAAGAAAGCATTTGCACTACTAAAGCAGGATGGCACCATTGAAGCTCTAAAAAACTATAGGGAGAAAAATACTTTATCTAAAAAACTAATTAAAGCTGCCAAAAAGGAAACAGAGAAGCACATTGCTAAGGAGAGTAAAATTAATCCCAAACTGTTCTTCAACTATATCAATAGTAAAAGAATAAAAACTGAAAATGTAGGCCCCTTAAAAAATAGTGAGGAAAGAATGGTTGTAGATGACGAGGAAAAAACTAACATATTAAACACCTTCTTCTCCACGGTATTCACGGTGGAAAATGAAATGCTAGGTGAAATCCCAAGAAACAATGAAAACCCTATATTAAGGGTCACCAATCTAACCCAAGAAGAGGTGCGAAACCGGCTAAATAAGATTAAAATAGATAAATCTCCGGGTCCGGATGGCATACACCCACGAGTACTAAGAGAACTAAGTAATGTAATAGATAAACCATTATTTCTTATTTTAAGGGACTCTATAGCGACAGGGTCTGTTCCGCAGGACTGGCGCATAGCAAATCTGGTGCCAACATTCAAAAAGGGCTCTAAAAGTGAACCTGGAAATTATAGGCCAGTAAGTCTAACCTCTATTGTTGGTAAAATATTTGAAGGGTTTCTGAGGGATGTTATTCTGGATTATCTCAATGAGAATAACTGTTTAACTCCATATCAGCATGGGTTTATGAGAAATCGCTCCTGTCAAACCAATCTAATCAGTTTTTATGAAGAGGTAAGCTATAGGCTGGACCACGGTGAGTCATTGGACGTGGTATATCTCGATTTTTCCAAAGCGTTTGATACCGTGCCGCACAAGAGGTTGGTACACAAAATGAGAATGCTTGGTCTGGGGGAAATTGTGTGTAAATGGGTTAGTAACTGGCTTAGTGATAGAAAGCAGAGGGTGGTTATAAATGGTATAGTCTCTAACTGGGTCGCTGTGACCAGTGGGGTACCGCAGGGGTCAGTATTGGGACCTGTTCTCTTCAACATATTCATTAATGATCTGGTAGAAGGTTTACACAGTAAAATATCGATATTTGCAGATGATACAAAACTATGTAAAGCAGTTAATACAAGAGAAGATAGTATTCTGCTACAGATGGATCTGGATAAGTTGGAAACTTGGGCTGAAAGGTGGCAGATGAGGTTTAACAATGATAAATGTAAGTTTATACACATGGGAAGAGGGAATCAATATCACCATTACACACTGAACGGGAAACCACTGGGTAAATCTGACAGGGAGAAGGACTTGGGGATCCTAGTTAATGATAAACTTACCTGGAGCAGCCAGTGCCAGGCAGCAGCTGCCAATGCAAACAGGATCATGGGGTGCATTAAGAGAGGTCTGGATACACATGATGAGAGCATTATACTGCCTCTGTACAAATTCCTAGTTAGACCGCACATGGAGTACTGTGTCCAGTTTTGGGCACCGGTGCTCAGGAAGGATATAATAGAACTAGAGAGAGTACAAAGGAGGGCAACAAAATTAATAAAGGGGATGGGAGAACTACAATACCCAGATAGATTAGCGAAATTAGGATTATTTAGTCTAGAAAAAAGACAACTGAGGGGCGATCTAATAACCATGTATAAGTATATAAGGGGACAATACAAATATCTCCCTGAGGATCTGTTTATACCAAGGAAGGTGACGGGCACAAGGGGGCATTCTTTGCGTCTGGAGGAGAGAAGGTTTTTCCACCAACATAGAAGAGGATTCTTTACTGTTAGGGCAGTGAGAATCTGGAATTGCTTGCCTGAGGAGGTGGTGATGGCGAACTCAGTTGAGGGGTTCAAGAGAGGCCTGGATGTCTTCCTGGAGCAGAACAATATTGTATCATACAATTATTAGGTTCTGTAGAAGGACGTAGATCTGGGGATTTATTATGATGGAATATAGGCTGAACTGGATGGACAAATGTCTTTTTTCGGCCTTACTAACTATGTTACTATGTCACACTAGCAGTATTTGGTCAGTATTTTACATCAGTATTTGTAAGCCAAAACCAGGACTGGGTGAGAAATGCAGAAGTGGTGCATATGTTTCTATTATACTTTTCCTCTAATTGTTCCACTCCTGGTTTTGGCTACAAATACTGATGTAAAACACTGACCAAATACTGATAGTGTGACGGCAGCCTAAAAGTGTAAATAAAGCCCTATCTCCTCCAGCAGACGTGGTCAGAGATACCACGCGGTGCGCTCTGCTCCGCCTGCACTGTCACTGGTCTGACTGCTGGGAGGAATGGCGCCCATACTGGGCATGGGCATGGAAGAGTACTGGTGTGTCCCCCGGGGAAATGGAAGTCCTGCTAGCAATAAATGAAGAGGTTAACAATTAAGGAAGTACCCATTAATGAGATCATCCAAGATTAATACTTCCGATGGAAAGCGATTAGACCATAACTGCCAAAAGACAACCGTTGGCAGTGACAAGGCAAAGCTGTAAAAACGACCCTGGAAAAGATGCCGTAAGGGGCAAACCACAGTGCCCTTAGCCGTAAGCAGAGGACTGACCACAAGAAGTTTCCGGCCAGTGATTCATCTTCCAAGTAGGAAGGAATTTCTAAATATAAGATAGTAACCTATATAGAGCACTGGCCGACGTTATAAAAAGATGGAAAGACTACACAAAACATATAATAAGCGGCAAAATAATTCCCAGTCTGGAGCTTTTAAAAGGAAATATTGCAATACGTTTCCTTTGAACCAATTTCTTCCAAACTTCATGGCGTAAATGCTGCCATTTGATGTAAAACAGGCTGGGAACTAGGGATAAACTGTCCCAACAGCCAAGTTTTCAATCGGGTGGTCTAGTCCTCAAGGTCTTACAGTCAGAAAATGACCTACTGTTAAATCAGGCCATACTTCCTGTCCTTTCAGGAAGAGTTTTCAGCAGCCTCCTTATCGTCAGAGGCAGGATTACAGTGACTGATAACACAGGATCCACCAATCACAACAGGCGATGTCTTAGATCACCTCCTCCCCCCTCCCTTCACAGTGACCTTTCTATACCCTCATTAGATTCTTCAATACAAAAGATAGGGTCAGGAGATCCAACCATTGTGGCTATGTACACGTGTTGTTTCTTGAAACAGGAAGTTATAATCTAAGCCCCAGTTTGTTTTAATTCTGATTGTAATATGAAAGATTGGCTGTCAGCAACACAGCCAATGTCAGACACGGAGCAGCGGCAGACACTTACCAGTGGACCAAGTGGGGGTGAATACAGTGCACAGTTATTATTATACCAAACTGCGCCCAAAGACGGAGATTAATTGAAAGTAGACAAGCACTTTAAAAAAAAAAAAAAAAAAAAAAACACACAAAGTATGATTTCAAAAACTAAATTTAAATTGAAAGAACTACAAGAATAATTTTACAAAATATTCAACATTTTGATATAAATCTCTAGGAGAACCCCCACAAAAACCTCTGGAAACACGCACGACAGGAACTACAGCCGGAGGCGTAATGTTTAGTACAGTTGTGAAATCAGACGTCAAACCCCAAAAGACGTCCAAACGGGAGAAGTTGGATTTTAGATCTGAGATAAATTTGCTTTTACTTCTTAAGACACAATATCACTTGTGACAAGTTGTTGGGTGCGCGGGGCTGACTCAGACCTTGTTATGGTTCTACACAACATCATGGAATCAGCCCTGCAGAAAAATATTGAGCAATGTGATGTTATCATCGTGCCGCTCCGGCGGGGCTAAACCTTTGGGGAAAGGACGGTAAGTCAGGCAAGGGTTAAGTCCTCCACGGATGTCAAGCGTGGCTTTAAATGCTGATATTCTTACACAGCATGAGTCATCTCCGGAGCATATGGAATCCAATCACATTACTAACATTACTGGCTGGATTAATGCCACGGTGATGGACGACTATGCGGAGCCACTTACTGGTATTTCACATGGTGGTTGTACTAATTTCAGGTGGAACATTTGGTTTTCAACAAACCATAGCATAACATTCAATCACATATTATAGAAGGGTGTAATTACCATATTAAAATAAAAGAAGACACCCTTCATAGGCGGAGTAAAAGCCCCCCCAAAAAGGTTCAATCTCCTGCAGCGAAAAAGGGTTCTTTACAGTAAGAGCTGTGACGTTGTGGAATAATCTGCAATCCCAAATGAAAGCTTGAAGTGAACTGACAAATTCTTATGTAAATGCGTACAGGTTGATCCTGTCTGATCGGCACTTGGGAGTCAGAAAGGATTTACTTTTTTCCCCTTTTATGGCATGTTCACGCACACAATTGTCATTGGTGTTGATTTATAAGGTTTTCAGATCAACGTGGATAAACTAGCATTATTTTTTCCTGGGTTGTAATCACCCTCCATTCCACTGATGAACCATAATTTACCTGTGAACCTCTCCTGCATAGAAAAGTAGGAGTTCTATGGCTAAGTCAAGGGACTGGTTATTGGGAGGGTTGTATGTGAATAGATACCTAAAAATTAAAGTCAACTAAAACGGTGTCACCAAGTAGTGGCCAACAGTCCATCACTGTTGCATTGCAGCCTTAGGCTGCGGCCAAGAATATCTACCTGGAGGACATATGTTCTACAAGCATAAGTGAAGGTCTTCTTGGAGTCCTCTGGTTTCTTCGCATATGTATCCTAAAGGGGTTGAACAAGCATGGACCTCCCTGTCTACCCTCTTCAGTTATCCAAGCACCCCTACATAGAGTCCGGGACCTCTGAGAGGTCATCCGCTGACCCGCGCAGGCTTGTGGATTGATGCACCAACCATTGGAGGGGACTACCTCCTTGTCGGAAGTTGGCTGAGTTCTTATGGCATCTAACGAAAACTACATCACAGAGGACAAGATCTTCTGGAAGCACCTGATGGTTGCTTGCTTTTACAAACAGAGTTGGGTCTGGTATGGTTTAGCTCAGCTGAAGGGAATGGGGTTGAGAGGCAAAACCCCAAACAATCTGTGGACCAACGTAGCACAGTTTTTGGAAAAAGTGGCATTTTGTTATTCAAATACTAGACAACCTTTTTCACTAGCCCCTATGACATCAACAGAAAAAAAGAGCTGAGATAAGTACCTAAGGTTCTTCTGAGCCAGGAGATGTTCTCTCGATTCCCACATTAGTAGAAAAACCGTCCCAAGTCTCAATAATGACAATACATCCTATCCAGATCTTCTTATAAACATTGAATTAGGAATTGGCAGTGCACAAATATGGAAGGATAATATTAATGTACTGTATTCACTGGCCAGAACTTTCTTCCTACGCATTTACGTAAGTGCTACAATTTTGGTGAGAAAAAAAAAAAAAAAAAGCATTGGTGGAAAGTAAGGATGAGATATTGTAGCATCCTCCTCCTCAAATCCAATACTAAACATATTCCTTGAAGCTCCTTATAGCCAATGTAGAAAGCTTGTCTATGTAGCTGACACTGCCCAGGGGTAAAACTCGTGGTATCAGGTATAGAAGCGACCAAAAGAGCTACAACTTGAGTATAAAAAAACAAAAAAACAAGAAAGAAATGATAAAAAAATATATATAACACCACTCATATCAGGCTACTTGTCATGCTCCCACCACCCTTGACGTAGAGATAACCATGACTAAGGATTCCTAATGCGACATTATTGGTCAAACACTGATGTGACTCTTAAGACATGGTTAATTGATAAGTCAAGAAAGTAAAGAACCCCACACAGACATCAGTCAAACGCGCAGATTTTGGCAGGGCTAGACAAACATCTAAGGTGTGTGTGGGTCTCCATACTCTTGGGTCATTCCAAAACCTTCTGTAGAATTAGTTGTTGAATTTCAATGCCGATCCCACTGGGCTCCTGGGAAATAATAAGCCACCAGAGATATCTGGCAGCGGTTTACTAATTGGGCAAGACGTGTATGGTCAGCTAAGTTGAGTGGGACGTAGAGAGCCGAGCTGATTATCTGAGACAAATGGCCAGCTTTATTAATGAAAAGACTCTAGCCCAAGATATGAAGCCTAGTGTATACTCTGACCCTAAATTATATTCCTCACCTCAAAATAAAAAAAAAAAAAAAAAAAACCAACACTCCAGATTAGGCACAAAAAAACAAACAAAAACAAACAAAAAAACATACAAGCCTTCCAAGAAAAAGAACGTTTCTGGAATGGCTTCCACTAGAAAACTTGTTTTGCTTTTTTTTTTTAATAAAAACTGCAAACCAACCTATGGTCATTTAATGGACCGTTTAGATCAGCAGAGTACACTTCCATGCCCCCAGAACGATCGTTAATTTGATTGCACTGTACACGTACAATATTTTAGTTATAGGTAGACATACCCTGTTTAGACAAGACAACGTGCTGCCAAGAATGAGTATTTTTATTAGAGTGCAGTCAGATTGTTTTATAAATTGGACAGGGATCGAACTGTAAAGCATGGACTGGCCGGCGGCTCCCCCGGCCCGAGCGAGACAGATTCATATATTTCTATGCAGCTGTCTCGCTCGGGTAGGGAAAGGCGCGGCCAGTCCGAGCATTGTTGTCTGACCTAGACAACCGTCTGACTGCGCCCTTTCCGGACTGAACAATCCAATCCCCTAACACGTTTTAAGGAAAACCGCTAGCCTTCTGATAATTGAGAAAAAATTAAAAAAATGCGTTACTAATGTGATTATCGGCCTAAGTGAGCCCGTATACGGACAGACCTGATGTAGACGTTCACAGATCTTTCTACCAATTGTCCTTTCATCCTGATCAGAAACGGTTACACGTGAATTGGGAAAGCTTAACAATCTTCTCAACAGCCAATAATTATCTCGGAGTGAAGAAGTATTTTACATTACGATGACTACATCACCCAGAGATCGTAGAAAAACACCACATCCATAACTCAACGATAAGATCTAGTGACAACCATTTCCGCTGATTAGTTGCAGAATACTGCGATTTCCTGAATCCGTTCCCAGTCATCTGCTCCGAGTCTCGGTGAGGTCCACGAGACGTCTACATGAGACAGGAGGATTTTGTTGGCATGGCGTCATCGTACACTATGAAGAGAACAGCATAAACCTTCGCGAACGCTCCAGGCAAGACAGGGATTTACAGTGCAAAGTCAGTTTTAAGAGCTGAGCAAGTTAAAATCCCATACTGGCTAATTTCAAAAAGGACCCTCACGGCTCAGTGTCTCTCCTAGTTTGTGCCCCCAGGGAAGCACGATGCCAGAAAAGTTGGCTTTAAATATATACAATTCTCTGTCTATTCCGCTCACAATGATGGATTTTATGAGAAAAGGAATTAAGAGTCGTGAAGAACATTGCAAAAATATTTTACAGCGTGAAGCCACAGTCAACTTTAATGCCAGAGGAACATTTATACTGCTCCGTAGTCAATCCTCTGCGGAAAGGTGGCCAAAAACTAGGATATTATTCAAAGATCTGTATATCTCTTCGCGGAAATGTCTCCATTAACCATTATGTTATACTTTTACAGCCGTTGCTCAAGGACATACGTAAGTTAGTGGGGGTCCCTATAGAAAAATCAACCTGAACCATCATCTGATAAGGGTTTATGGATCTCCTGTAGTCCATGTCTGGCCAGAGGTCAACCAATCCTTGAGGAAAGAATGGGGTATGTTTATTAAGTGGCTTGCTCTCTAGGGAGAAAAATCCAATTAGCGAGATCTCTGGCATCTTCTTTTTTGCCCTCTTTCTCCCTTAAAGCCGGGACTGTGGAGTTGGTAAGCCAAACCTCCGACTTCTCAATTTCCATGACACAGACTCCACCAAAATGGCCTCCGACTACACAGCCCTGCTTACAGCCACTTTTAGGGGTCACGTCTATGGAGGAGCCAGGCATGGCCGACCGCTATCTCATGTGCAGGGGAAATGTCGATATTGGGGTATGTTCACATTACGTTTGGATAAAAAGCTTGTGGCTCCATTGGGGTTTCCGACTGAAGTCCTGAAAAACAGGAATTGTATGGACCCCTCAAGGGAGCTGTTCACTATGGCATGGAAAGGGCAGTACCGAAAGGAGCAAGAGGGGTAGGAGGGTGATAGTAGCACTTACCTGTAGGGGTTGTGTAAGGCCAAAACACCTGTCGCCCCGTGGCTGGATGAGAGTATTGTCCATATAACTGGCAAAGTGGAGATTACCACGTGTGTAGGCTGAACTCACAGAAAAGATGAGATCCGGAGAGTATAAACCCGTTTTTTATTCACTGACGCATTTCGGTGCCTTTCTCAAAGTATACCAAACAAGTGTTACACAGTCAGGCGTCGAAACGCGTTGGGTAATAAAGATAAATCCCTGTTTATACTTTCCAGGCCTCATCCATTCCATGAGCGTAGTCCGTACATCGGGATTATCTCCACTTTGCCATTTATGATAATGAGGCACAGTCACTTTGTGCTCCATCTGGCCTCCGTTTCAGCACTTTCCGATCTTTTCTGCTCACCTAAAATGTCAGCCCCCGCCTGAACAGACACCGGACAGAGCACAAAGTCTCTATCTGGGGTTCCGTACAATTCCAATTTTTCAGGACTTTATACAGAAGCCCTGTCGGAGCCACAAATGTACTTTTAATCCAGCTTTAGTGAATTTCCCCTAAAGTATCTGAGTGCATTGCAAAGTGCATAAAAAAATACAAAAAAAAAAAAAAACGTAAAATAAATTCTGCTTGAAGAGATTAAATAAAACTCGCAAATAGTTAATCTCCCAGTGTTATTGGAGATAAAACCAGTGATGAAACGCATTGCCCCACAAGTCACGTGAGCAGAACAGTCGGTGTGCGTGGGTCTGATTGTCTCTCCCTAGAACAGGTATTTCAGGACTCAAGGCGGTTTGTATGTTTGCTCTGTAAGCTTCTTCATGGGATAATGAATGAAGTGCTCAGGATTATGGAAAGATTGAGGTTACTGACCGAACGTACAATACGGAGTGATTGACACAAGAGTCAAAAATAGCTTAATTCTAAAAAATATAAATATTATTCGAATTGGGGGATCTTTAAATGTAGCCACTTATCAAGATAAGTAATCAATATCGGATCATAGGGATCTGACTCCTGGCACCCCACAATCAGCTGATCAGGCACGGCGCCATCCATTCTGCAGTGGCCATGATTGGCACTGCACTTCTCATTCAAATAAAAAGAGAAAGCTGCAGCACCATTCATGGCCACAACACAATGTACGGCGCTGTGTCAGTTCCAACACCCTGCAGCCCCTTCAATTGGTTAATCAATGGGATTGGTGGGAGTCAATTGGAACAGACACAGCGCCATTCATTCTGCAGTGGCCATGAGTGGTATTACAGCTCTTATTGAAATAACGGTGGAAAAAACTGGCGCTGTGTCAGTCCCAACGCTCTGCAGCCCTTTCAATCAGTTGATCAATGGGATTGGTGCTATCAGATATTGATGACCTTCCCAAGACTAGTTTGTCAGCTTATATTTCAACACAGACAGAGAAAAAGTAATTAAAACACGACTTTAAACATGGACGGATTTGGCGCCATTTTTCTGATAAAGCAGCTGTGTTTTTCTAGTGTAGTCGTTTTAGATACAGCGATTTTTCTATTTTTTTGTAAGTGTGCTACTACAGTTTTTCATGCCTAAATTGTGATTTTCCCCTTTATATGTTATTTTTTCCAGTATTTTTTTATAAGATCAATGAGACAAAGCAGAAAAAAAAAATCATAAAAATGCACTGTTAAAATAAAAAATTGCAATGACCGAAGAAACAAATTTGGCTAAATTTGACAAACTTTTACATAAAGACGGTTTGCGTGAATAGTCGCAGTGAACCAATTTCGGATTTTACCATAATCACCGGTATATAAAGTAATTCGCACATAGATCACTCGATCAAGGTTTTACCGTATATATTGTAGTAGAGGGCATGGATGACATTGGCGCATTGGTTACAGCGTCTTATGCCCCAGTCCGCACTCATTGATAGAGCTGCGTACGGACGGGGGACTGCGGCTTCGTCTAGTGCTTCTTACAACAAAGCCAAGAAAACAAAACGTCCCGGTCTGAAAAGATCGCGCCATTCATGAGATGCAAATGCTCAGTCTTGCAGAGAGGATGCCATCTGCCACACCTGCGGCCAAGGAGACCCTTTATGTGAATCGCAGCCTCCTGGAAAAGCTCCTCCTTCTGATTACCTGCAAGGACTGACGACCAAAACGAGTGGAATGGAGGAAAATACATGTTGGGACCCCCATGATCACCGATAGGGGGACATATGTCCTCCGTCCCACCCTGGCCTTAACGACAACGGCCAAGGAGTGCAGCAGGCTGTACAATGGTGATTCCGATTGTTATCAACTAATCAATATTTGGGATATTCCGGCCTAAAGAATTTAAGCTTCTAACAATTAAAATACAAATATTAGAAGCCAGTCCGCCCTCCGGACGGGTCCGATTTAGTGAATACTCGCATTTCGCCCGTGAAGGGATGGAGCTATTGGATCTTCGCATTTTACCGCTAGACTGTTTCAGAGTCAGTATTAAGAAAAGTGCACCGCCACGGAAAATAGCAATGGCCAATTGTCGATAATTTCATCATGATTTCCAGGAAGAGTAACAGAGGAATTTAGTGCACTGAGCAAATAGGCTCCAGCAATTGTTATATTACGGAGAATAAAAATATATAAAACCAAAGAAATGGGCTGGACTATAAGCTGGTATAAGTGCAAAGTGCAAGCGCACGTTCACACTGTGGCAGAGGGGGGTACAAAATAACTTCCCTTCTCAGATGGGGTAAAGGTCAAAAACAATGACTGACTCTGCTGGAGTCACTACTGAACGCAGGGACCCGGAAATTCATTTATCCGCCTCCTGTTCTCCCCTCTTGGTCTTGTGATACTGTATCCCACATTTAATCCAAAATCCGCCCCCATTTCAAGCAGATTTTGGTAAGAATTTCCCCTATGCATTGCCGGAATGAAATCCGAGAGCAGAAAGGGTGGGCTGACTACAGGATAGCACACCAATCCCATGCATCATTCCCCATCTAGCTCCGCCCCCGAGGACCTGATTAACGGCCTATCGCTGCCATTTCCTACACAGAACATCTGCCAATTAAATCCATAGGGTGGTGCTAGGTAGGAAATAATTAGAGGGTTTTGGTTGCATTATTTTGGAATTGGCCCGCTCTCGAAGCGCTTGTATAAACTATTCAGAGACGACTTTCTTAGTGGATGGAAAATCCTTTTGCGTCCAGGA
Organism: Ranitomeya imitator; assembly: GCF_032444005.1. NCBI lineage: Eukaryota > Metazoa > Chordata > Amphibia > Anura > Dendrobatidae > Ranitomeya > Ranitomeya imitator. The sequence continues at coordinate 116,953,258 of NC_091291.1, forward strand.
AGGCAGGATTAGTAAAGGGGTCATTGACGACTCGCACAGTAATTAGTTCGGTGACCCCAAAGTCCCTGCCAGGTTCCCTTTAAAATGAACAAATTTGCTTTAGGATTCTACATTTTTGCCCTTGAAGTGGGAACGTGTCTCGGCTTGATGTCATAATCCGCTGAAACGTGGAGGGAGAGGGCATTTAACTGTTAATACTATTTCTATATATAAAATGGAATTAATTGTCTTCTAATATATACTTTCCCATCAGATGATTAAAGGGGCATTCTGCCCACCCGGAATGGTCATGGAAGCAGAATAATATGCCACTTGGGCGTGCAAGTGGGTTACAAACCCCTGATTTTCCCACTTTATTTGCTTTCAGCTGTATTGATATCTGTAGGTTTCCATTTGGAGTACAGCTGATGGCAGTGAACAGTCAGCACCTGTTTCTCTCTGTGATCTGCTGCTGCAGAAGATCGTTTCGATAAGAGGGCATTCAGACGTCCGTACCGATCGGTCCGAGCTCGGACCGCAATGCCCAAACTGTTTGGTGGCTCTCCCGACCCGAATGTGACACCTTCACAGAAATATATGACGCGGTCATGCTCAGGTCGGGAGACCCGAGGCCAGTCTGTGCTTTGCGGTCCGATCTCTGATAGATTTGTATGGATGTCTGAACTGCGCCCTGAGCCGAACACTCCGAGGAGGAGACAGGAGCTGACCCATCACTGCCATCATCTGTACTCCAAATGAGTACGTCCTGATATCAATGCAGCTAAAATCCAGGGGTATGGAAGACACTTACCGTACTTGCATTTTACTTCACAGGAATGAAGGCAAATCTCCCAATAAAGTGATTTGCAAAGTTTCATAACTTTCCATACTGGACAAGATTATTACAAGAAAACAAAAAACCTTTTCAGCCATACATTTTGCCATTTTAGACTGGTTTCACATTTGCGTTTTTTGCCGCTGCGTTTTAAGCGCAAAAAAAGCATGCATTTTTTTCCCTATACTTAACATTAAAAACGCATGCTTTTTTTGCATGCGTTTTACCGCCGCACGCGTCGTTTCTATGCATGCGTTTTGTTGCAGAATTGCAACATGTAGTAATTTCTAGCGGCGTTTTTTTGCCGCAAAAAAATGCATGCTTTTTTTGCGAAAAAAAAACGTATTGCTATCCATGTAAACGCATGCGTTTTTAAGCACATGCGTTTGCATGCGTTTTAATAGAAAAACACAAGAATACACACTGATAAGCCAACCCCCAACCCTAACCCTAAGGGATCCTAAGTGTTAGGGTTAGGATCCCTTAGGGTTAGGATCTGTTATGGTACGTGTCCACTTTCAGGATGGCCGGCGGTATCGTCGGAGCGGCTTAGCCGCTCTGCGGTAAGCCCCGCCCCCTTTCTGGGACGCGATGATGCCGGATGTGTTCATAGCACACATCCGGCATCATCGCTCCCCACCATAGGGCCCTGTGCTATATCTTGCGGCGACGCAGCGTCGCCGCAAGATATACGGACATGCTGCGATCTGAAAAGACGCGCAGCATGTCCGGAGTCGCAGGGCCGCCGCGTGCGTGTTACCACGCATAGTGGAGACGGGATTTCATTAAATCCCCTCCACTATGCTGTAACATCTGGACGCTGCGTGTCTGACGCTGCGGCTCTATGCAGCGTCAGACACTCAGCGTTTCCTGCACGTGGAAACAGACCCTTAGGGTTAGGATCCCTTAGGGTTAGGGTTTGGGTTAGGATCCCTTAGGGTTAGGATCCCTTAGGGTTAGGATCCCTAGGGATCCTAACCCTAACCATTTCTGTTTATAGTGGGTTTTCTTGTTGATTTTGATGATTGGCAGCTGTCACACACTTCTCATCATGCGTTTCAAAAACGCAAATGCAGGCAAAAACGCATGTAAACGCGTCAAAACACCGCGTTTGTATTAAAACATGCAAAAGTGCATGCGTCTAAAAAACGCAGCGTTTAAACGCGTTTTTTCACCAAATGCGTTTGCGTTTAAAACACTGCGTTTTTAAACGCAAATGTGAAACCAGCCTTATAGACAAGTGTTTGGAGATTTTTAAACTACCAGCACAGTAAACGATCTCTAGTGCAAATCACCTGCCAAATCCATCCAGACAACTCCCCTCCTCAGCAAGCCACACCATTGTCCCTCTGTATGTATATCATCCTACGGAGCTGATTATATATTTCTGCTTTATAAGGGAGCGAAAGTTACAGTAGCTCATAACAATTAGCGACAGAGTTATAACACACTCCTGTCTCACATTAACTAACCGTCCATTATGAGTGTGCAGAATCTCCACTGTATCCGATAAGATGCATCTTTACTCCCTGACTCCTGCTTGTAATTGCCGACATGAAGAGACCAATCACAAGCAGAAGTGGGTATAACTGAGACTTGGCATTGGGAGTCGGCAGACAGCAGCTCTGTCACTGATGCATTTAGAAAGCAAGCAATTGGAATATGACATGACTGCCCCCAATTGAAACCATATCAGAAAAGAAAAAAAGCAATCAGCAAGGAACACATTAAAACACAATGCAGCTCTCTTATCGAGGGGATGAAAAAAAGAAATGATCATCATCACACAAGTCTTTTCTTAAGGCTTTGCACCCAATAAAAGATCTTTGTTTCCTAGTTTAGCAGATCTATTTGGTAAATCTAGTAACTGATCAAAAGACAGAGAATGGGAATTCCACATCATTCCCTTCCATGATGTAATAGGTCAGATCCCCGGAGAGTAAATTGCCTGCACAGAAGAAGGAGCCCTCCGTAATACAGGTTATTAATGACGGGGAGCGATGACATCACTAGGCCACGATTATTCACGCATGATTACAGCCTTTACATTAATGCCACTTACATAATCAACCGGATCACAGCACGCGCCTCGTGGTCACAGATCCACGCTCATTTTATTGCCGTTTCTGCTACAATTGGCGGATAGAGTTATGATGTAAAAGGTGACTGATTACTTTGTAGTAGTAAGATGATGGGTGCGATAGTTCTACCTACTACAGAACGGTACAGTCATTGAATATTATAGCGTCTGGATGAAAAAAATAAAAATAAATTGGAAATATACAGTTAAAAGAAGTGATATACAAGCAAACAGTCCATAATCGTTGAGTGGTATTGTAGCTCAGTCCTATTGAAGTGAATGGGGACAACCCACAGTAACACAAATGGCCTATAAAAGTACCATTTTTGGAAAAAGAGCAATATTTTAGCATGCATGATGCTATAATAAATACACAATCTGAAAATCACTGCCTGTTGCCAAGTGTAATCCGTCCCTAGCAGCGATTACAGTAATTGGGGGGTGGGTCATTGTATTCCTCCTGTTCTCCGATCTGTCAACCCACATACAACCATAACGGCAGGGTAGGCTTTCAGATCACAGCCATTTGAAAATGCCTGGATCAATGTGAAGTGAATGGAGGCTCCAGCACTTATTGTGCTGGCAGAATGCCAATAAAGGAGAATGCACATCAGGAGAGTTCCTGGACATATTAGACTGATCCCAAATACACGCTTCATTATTGCCCTGATCTAATAAAGACTTACCCTTAAAACGAATAGGGTGAGAATTACAGAAACTACTTTTTGGAAAAATTTCAGAGATCAAAAAAAAATATATAACATTGGAGAAATGTAAATCTAAATTAGAACAAAAACCTTATTCCAGGAGCCCCTACATATTAGATTTCCCACAATATCATAAACAGCAACAATTTGATATAACGCTGTTCATCCTGATCCTTCTGGTTCATCTATAGACAATTTGTATAACGCAAGTACTGCAGAGCAGTGGATATAAGAATGTGCAGCTATACTATCCATTGACTTAAAGGGGTTGTATATTTTACAGAGGGTGTGCGGTAAAAATGATAACAGTAAGTAGTCACCCTCCAATACCCCGCTGCCCCTCTGCCAGCCAAAAAGTGAGCGCACTAGAAGAGGAAAAGGAGAGACCAGCGACAGACCCAAAAAGCAGTACAAAATGGGCAATGGATGGGGAAGAGAAGTTTACAGGTCCTTCTCAAAAAATTAGCATATAGTGTTAAATTTCATTATTTACCATAATGTAATGATTACAATTAAACTTTCATATATTATAGATTCATTATCCACCAACTGAAATTTGTCAGGTCTTTTATTGTTTTAATACTGATGATTTTGGCATACAACTCCTGATAACCCAAAAAACCTGTCTCAATAAATTAGCATATCAAGAAAAGGTTCTCTAAACGACCTATTACCCTAATCTTCTGAATCAACTAATTAACTCTAAACACATGCAAAAGATACCTGAGGCTTTTATAAACTCCCTGCCTGGTTCATTACTCAAAACCCCCATCATGGGTAAGACTAGCGACCTGACAGATGTCAAGAAGGCCATCATTGACACCCTCAAGCAAGAGGGTAAGACCCAGAAAGAAATTTCTCAACAAATAGGCCGTTCCCAGAGTGCTGTATCAAGGCACCTCAATGGTAAGTCTGTTGGAAGGAAACAATGTGGCAGAAAACGCTGTACAACGAGAAGAGGAGACCGGACCCTGAGGAAGATTGTGGAGAAGGACCGATTCCAGACCTTGGGGAACCTGAGGAAGCAGTGGACTGAGTCTGGTGTGGAAACATCCAGAGCCACCGTGCACAGGCGTGTGCAGGAAATGGGCTACAGGTGCCGCATTCCCCAGGTAAAGCCACTTTTGAACCATAAACAGCGGCAGAGGCGCCTGACCTGGGCTACAGAGAAGCAGCACTGGACTGTTGCTAAGTGGTCCCAAGTACTTTTTTCTGATGAAAGCAAATTTTGCATGTCATTCGGAAATCAAGGTGCCAGAGTCTGGAGGAAGACTGGGGAGAAGGAAATGCCAAAATGCCTGAAGTCCAGTGTCAAGTACCCACAGTCAGTGATGGTGTGGGGTGCCATGTCAGCTGCTGGTGTTGGTCCACTGTGTTTCATCAAGGGCAGGGTCAATGCAGCTAGCTATCAGGAGATTTTGGAGCACTTCATGCTTCCATCGGCTGAAATGCTTTATGGAGATGAAGATTTCATTTTTCAGCACGACCTGGCACCTGCTCACAGTGCCAAAACCACTGGTAAATGGTTTACTGACCATGGTATTACTGTGCTCAATTGGCCTGCCAACTCTCCTGACCTGAACCCCATAGAGAATCTGTGGGATATTGTGAAGAGAAAGTTGAGAGACGCAAGACCCAACACTCTGGATGAGCTTAAGGCCGCTATTGAAGCATCCTGGGCCTCCATAACATCTCAGCAGTGTCACAGGCTGATTGCCTCCATGCCACGCCGCATTGAAGCAGTCATTTCTGCCAAAGGATTCCCGACCAAGTATTGAGTGCATAACTGAACATTATTATTTGTTGGTTTTTTTGTTTGTTATTAAAAAACACTTTTATTTGATTGGATGGGTGAAATATGCTAATTTATTGAGACAGGTTTTTTGGGTTATCAGGAGTTGTATGCCAAAATCATCAGTATTACAACAATAAAAGACCTGACAAATTTCAGTTGGTGGATAATGAATCTATAATACCGTATATACTCGAGTATAAGCCGAGATTTTCAGCCCAAATTTTTGGGCTGAAAGTGCCCCCCTCGGCTTATACTCGAGTCACGGTAGCGGTGGGGTCGGCAGGTGAGGGGCTGAGGGCGCTGAGGTATACTTACCTAGTCCCAGCGATCCTCGCGCTGTCCCTGCCGTCCCACGGGCTTCGGCGCTGCAGTTTCTTCCTCTCTTCAGCGGTCACGTGGGACCGCTCATTACAGAAATGAATAAGCGGCTCCACCTCCCATAGGGGCGGAGCCGCTTATTCATTTCTCTAATCAGCGGTGCCGGTGACCGCTGATAGAGAAAGAAGCTGCGGCACCGAAGACAGGAGGGGACAGCGCGAGGATCGCCAGGACTAGGTAAGTATAGCATATTCACCTGTCCTCGTTCCAGCCGCCGGGCGCCGATCCATCTTCCCGGCCGGCGCCTCCATCTTCCCGGCGTCTCTGCTCTCTGACTGTTCAGGCAGAGGGCGCGATGACGCATATAGTGTGCGCGGCGCCCTCTGCCTGATCAGTCAGAGCAGAGACGCCGGGAAGATGGAGGCGCCGGAACGAGACGCCGGGAGCTGCAATCAAGGGAGGTGAGTATGTGTTTTTTTTTCTTTATTGCGGCAGCGGCGGCACAAATTTATGTGGAACATCTATGGGGCACAGTGAACGGTGCAGAGCACCGTATATGGCACAGCACAGCTATGGGGCACAGTGAACGGTGCAGAGCACCGTATAAGGCACAGCTAGGGGGCACAATGAACGGTGCAGAGCACCGTATATGGCACAGCACAGCTATGGGGCACAGTGAACGGTGCAGAGCACCGTATATGGCACAGCACAGCTATGGGGCACAGTGAACGGTGCAGAGCACCGTATATGGCACAGCACAGCTATGGGGCACAATGAACGGTGCAGAGCACCGTATATGGCACAGCACAGCTATGGGGCACAGTGAACGGTGCAGAGCACCGTATATGGCACAGCACAGCTATGGGGCACAATGAACGGTGCAGAGCACCGTATATGGCACAGCACAGCTATGGGGCACAGTGAACGGTGCAGAGCACCGTATATGGCACAGCACAGCTATGGGGCACAATGAACGGTGCAGAGCACCGTATATGGCACAGCACAGCTATGGGGCACAGTGAACGGTGCAGAGCACCGTATATGGCACAGCACAGCTATGGGGCACAGTGAACGGTGCAGAGCACCGTATATGGCACAGCACAGCTATGGGGCACAGTGAACGGTGCAGAGCACCGTATATGGCACAGCACAGCTATGGGGCACAATGAACGGTGCAGAGCACCGTATATGGCACAGCACAGCTATGTATGGGGCACAGTGAACGGTGCAGAGCACTATATGGTTCACACCTATGGGGAAATATGAACGGTGCAGAGCACTATATGGCACAGCTATGGGGAAATAATGATCTATTTTTATTTTTGAAATTCACCGGTAAATGCTGCATTTCCACCCTAGGCTTATACTCGAGTCAATAAGTTTTCCCAGTTTTTTGTGGCAAAATTAGGGGGGTCGGCTTATACTCGGGTCGGCTTATACTCGAGTATATACGGTATATGAAAGTTTAATTGTAATCATTACATTATGGTAAATAATGAAATTTAACACTATATGCTAATTTTTTGAGAAGGACCTGTATATCTATCAATCCTGGGAATTGAAGACCCAAATTCCCCCGTGTGACAGAGCGGTAGTGAGCATGTGCGACCACCACTCCTATAGGCAGTGAATGAAGCAGTGGTCGCACACGCTCATTACCGCTCCATTCAGACTTGGAGACCCCCTGTTCTCATAAACGGTGGGAGTCCCAGGAGTCGAACCCTTACCAATCATAGCGTTATCACCTATCTTATTGATGGGTCAACCCCCTTTAAATTGTGTGCGACAATCATAGGAAACCCTAAATGTTACCTTGTCCAATGTCATTTGCTACATTCATTTGTAGCGCCCTGTATGGAGTCAGTTCATGATCTGCAGAGGGGCAAGTCGCCCCCTTAATATGTGACCTACCATCCAGCCCCCATTTCTTTATGATCAGAACATGTAAATGCGTGACAGCCCCTAATCTGTCTCCCCCCGGCCTCTCAGAGGACGAGCACCCCTCCATTTACACACAGCAGCGTTCTATGGAGGATCCATGCAAACAATGCAAGCACAAAGACACCCAAAAAAAAAAAATCAACGAGCGGCATTAACCCCTTCATCCCAATACAGATTCTAAATGGTGATGGCAAATATGATAATAGGGTTAATGCCAAGATGCTTTTTATCCTCCATAACTAGTAAAGGCAAAGCCACACGCATATAGAAGAGCCCCCATCCAGGAGCTTCGTAAAACCCACCATTATGGCATTGGCTGCACTTTATGCCGTCTGAGCGCTCCTACATGAATAATACATGGGAAGCACTCAGGCTGGTTATGCCGAGTCCCTGCCCAGACGCCACGAGGCAGACGATCACACACCTACAACGTGTGCGCTCCCATTGTCCGGCATCCAACCAACACCTAAAATATGTCTATTACTCAATGCAGTCATCCTAAATATTCCCGCCACGCCACGCTGCATATAAAGGGATGATACAGCGTGTTCCTCCCACTGCTGACAAAAGGGAACGTAGGACACGTGCTCCATCCCATCCAAACCAATAGGCGCAAGGGCGCCCCCTCCAAAAGTGCCTGTAGAAGACAGATGGTCGCACTTACAAAAAAAAAATAGGATCAAAGTTCATTAGGGAAAGGCAAAAAAAACAACTTTCATTGGCACCAATATTTAATGGGGGCAATTGTATCCTGTGCATCAATGATAGAAAGATAGGGATCAAGCGGGTACTTAGAAAAGGTTAATTGTCTATGGGACTGATTGAGCGAGCCATTCCTATTCCTGGCCGTCCCATAGACAATGAGTGGAGTGGAGGCCGAGCATGAGCACTTATTCTGCAGAGCTCAGAATCACTGGGGGTCTCAGAGAGGGGATAAATAAGTGCTCATGCTCGGCCTCCGCCCCACTCATTCTCTATGGGAATAGTGGCACAGTGCCCTCAGCCCTCTCCATCAGTCTCATAGACAATGAATATATATTTATTTTTCAGCTTACAAAACGCCAGTTTTAGGAACAGCAGATGACAGAGAACCCCTGCTTGTTCACGTCTTTATGGACAGAGCTGTGTACATAGCCTTTCTTTACATAGCAGATGTGGTAAATGAGACCTGAAGGGGCGCAAGTAAATACTACTGTCCCCTCCGCAGCCTGGGACGCCGAGATCGATGCTCTGATGACCCCATTATAGTGGGTTTCTCTGCCGTGGCCATGGTATGGATGGAGCTGCATGTTCTCCGTCCATTAGATATAGTTATAGCGGACTTGCCGGCTCTCTCATAAGTCTTTTCAATGGAACACCTTTTCTTAGAACTTTACATTGCGCTGTCCCTCTGTTATTCCTCCTGGAAATTTCTAAATACTAATAATACCGTTCCATGGTCCCGCAGAGTCAGGACCCCGATTCTTGTGCCGATCGGTTAGCGGAGGCATCTTGGTACTAAGGCTGAAGGAATGGAGTTGACGCAATGGATGGTCCGCGATCTCGATAGTAAGGTCAGCGGGATCGCTTTCTTCAGGAGGGATTCTATCGGATACAGGTCCGGCACCGGCAATATTAACATTTCGTAAGTCGTCACTCATCGCTTCCTGGAATTCCTCCTGCCTTTCCTACACACATCCATGGCCGCTAGTTCATTCTGGATGTCGAGATGACCTCAGTTTCCACTTCACTGAAAAACATCTTTCCGCAAATGTTTGGGGGGGGGGGGATCCACTGTTCCAAACCGAGTCCATATGTGCGAGCCCCGCCGCCGGCCTCGCTGAGAGGGTCTCCATCACTAGAGCTGGACGAAATCCACAACCTAACGGAGCACTGCGCCCTAGATTACAAAGATAACCTCAAACAAGTCCGGACCTAAACGGGGGTCTTCAGACCAGAACCAGAACCTTCATAGATTCCAGCTGGGTCGGGACTTGGATCCATAATAAAAGGAGGAAATCTGGCCTAAGCGGACGTCATCCGCAAAATCAGCACCAAACGCAGAAATGCTGCAAATTTACAGAAAATGTCACCCGTTCACTGGAAAAAGTAAAATCCATGGGAAAAAAAAAACGCAGCTCTGGTCACGTTAAGGATTTGTATACAATCTCATCCTCTAATCTGGATGGAAAATCCAATCAGCACGGAGCGGCGCTAAGGTGATGATCAAGAGGAGTTTTTTTTGGAGTAGATCCCACTTCAAAATTGCTTGGAAAACTCTTCCTAAAAATTTCTTTAGGAAATCCACTTTTTTTGTGTTTTTTTGCCCCCCCCCCCCCCCCCCTTCCCCAAAAGGGTTTGAAAAACGCTCATGTCACTTCTTTGAAGTGGATCCTGATGGAATCCGCTCCAAAAACTAGACGCCGTCCAATCAAAAGGCTGCAAAAAAAATCCATTCTTCCAAAAACCGCTTAAAAAAAAAAAATAATGCAACATTCGTACTAAGCAATCAGAGACGGAGAGTTTCTCCCGGCGGTTTCCACTTGATTAATTTGCCTGTGTGTAATACTGGTCATCACCCAGCTTTGTGAGACGCTGCGTGGGATTGCTGGGAGTTGTAGTTTGGGAATGGATGGAGAGCTACATTTGCGGATCCGTCATCAGCAGTAGTCAATTATAAAAAAAAAAGAAAAGAAAGGTGAACGTGACAAAAAGTTCCACCAATCCATAAACCACGACACCCCCCCCCCCCATTTCTGGGGTCATCATAGGAGTATTCCAGTTTATCAGATAAAGCCCCTTTTTCAGCACCTAAAACCTTCAGCTGTACCCCATAACAGCGCCAAGATAATGGGGGCGATGATGGAACGGAAACCCATCCAGGTATAGAAGGGGCTCCCACCAACGTGACCAGCACCTGCCTCCAGGACGGGGCCCGGACCTGCGCCCACCAGTGACCTCCTATTCATTCCTATGGGAATTCCCAGCACCCCTCCACTGACAGCAGCGGACGACGGGGTCCTGCTCCCTAATCTCACTGCATCTACCATTCTGCTGATGGGCCGGGAAGGGACAAAATGGGAAGGACCCCTAAAAAAAAAAAAAAAATTATATATATATATTTTTTTTTTTTAGGGGTCCTTCCCTATATATATATATATATATATATATATATATATATATATATATATATATATATATATATATATATATATATATATATATATATATATATATATATATATATTTTTTTTTTTAGGGGTATATATATATATATATATTTTTTTTTTAGGGGTCCTTCTATATATATATATATATATATATATATATATATTTTTTTTTTAGGGGTCCTTCTATATATATATATATATATATATATATATATATATATATATATATATATATATATATATATATATATTTTTTTTTTTTTTTTAGGGGTCCTTCCCTATATATATATATATATATTTTTTTTTTTAGGGGTATATATATATATATATATATATATATATATATATATTTTTTTTTTTAGGGGTATATATATATATATATATATATATATATATATATATTTATTTTTTTTTTAGGGGTCCTTATATATATATATTTTTTTTTTTAGGGGTCCTTCTATATATATATATATATATATATATATATATATATATATATATATATATATATATTTTTTTTTTTTTTTAGGGGTCCTTCCCTATATATATATATATATATATATATATATATATATATATATATTTTTAGGGGTCCATATATATACACACACACACACAATCGCCATAACCAAACAGATCCCCCTATCTCAGCTTCCTGTGACGGGAATAGGTTACCGGGGTGGACTGCGGGGACACCTAAGATTTGGGGTTTTGAAAGGAGTAAGAAAAAATAAAATCAGTGAGGAAATGGATAATGTATAAGAGGCGATCAGTCCAACCTGGAGCACAGTGCGAACTGTATATATTATTTATATATAATAAAACACACAATTATATTTACAAATATATATATATATATCATACATATATCATAGACACACCCCGCACTGCTCGCTATAGAAGCCGCACAGCAGACGCCCCGCAGTGTACACGATGTCAATGTCAGTGATAACAGATCACTGTGATCTACTAGATCCATACACTCCTCACCGGAATCGGGGAGAATCCTTGATACATTCTTCGAAATCCACGGTCATGATTGCGGCTCCGGTGCTCAGTGCATTGCAGGATGCGGGAGGCAGGAGGATGATGATGGAGGAGGCAGGAGGATCAGGAGCGCACACCGCGATGCTGCATGGAGAGCACAAGATCCCAACAATAGAGCATCAATCCAGCGATCGGGGACGGCGGCACCGGAGGATCGCACGGCTCAATGCCCGGGACTGAGCTCCCTCCCTGGGATCCGAGCGTGACTCCTACTGCCGGCTACAGCCCAGCCTGTCACTGCCAGGGAGCGTCTGCAAACTCACAAACAGCCTGTCACTGCCAGGGAGCGTCTGCAAACTCACACACAGCCTGTCACTGCCAGGGAGCGTCTGCAAACTCACACACAGCCTGTCACCGCCAGGGAGCGTCTGCAAACTCACACACAGCCTGTCACCGCCAGGGAGCGTCTGCAAACTCACACACAGCCTGTCACTGCCAGGGAGCGTCTGCAAACTCACACACAGCCTGTCACTGCCAGGGAGCGTCTGCAAACTCACACACACAGCCTGTCACTGCCAGGGAGCGTCTGCAAACTCACACACAGATTGTCACTGCTAGGGAGCGTCTCCAAACTCACACACAGATTGTCACTGCTAAGGGAGCGTCTGCAAACTCAACGCCAGGGAGCGTCTGCAAACTCACACACAGCCTGTCACCTGCAAACGTATATAATTAGCTTGTCACAGCTAGGGATCGTTTATCATTTCACAAATATACCTGTGAAATTCAGACCTGACACCAGATTTTAAAAAAATGGCTGTAAATTGGTGACTACATGTTATAATGGCGGCAGAACTGTGTGGCTATTAGAGTTGACCAAAAAGCTTGGCACTACCCTAGTCCAGCGGCCATGTTGGTAGTCCTTGGCTGCCAGACCAGAGCCTGCCACCCTCTTTGCTACCTGAGGCGTCCCCAGCATCTCTTCTAATTATTAGGCCCGGAGCGTGCATCTTTTTCTCCGGTTTTACACTTCCTATTTGGCCTAGTTTGCTCCATTTTTGCGCCTACATTGTGGTGCATTGTAAGCCAAGCTTCTCTTCACTGAAGATGGGAAAAAAGTGTCTAAAATACATAATAAAAGAGTGTAAAACGAGATGCCGCAATCTGCATCCCATTCTGGCACCTAGAGGCGCGCCACCGATACTAAACGTGCTGTATTGTGAGTCCCTGACAGACGCCATCAGCAAAACCACCAAATGTCAGCCTCACAGTGTCTCACAGCTCGGTTCTGTCAGTAAATTGTCTTTGGCAGAAAGCGTTCCTAAAAGAATGTGTCAGCACAAATAAAAATGGGAATAGAGAGATTATTATGATCTAGTCCAACACTAGATGCTGATACATGGCAGGAGGTGTTATACCCAGCGACTGCATTTGACCCAACGTGGCCATATATGCTACTGACTGATCCAACATTACCTACCATGCCTAGCCAGATGCCATGAAAAGTAATGCAGGGATATGTGCACACTGTGAGATTTGAAAAGTTGCAAAATTTAAGCGCAACTCGGAGTTGCGTCAACATTTTGTGACTGTTGCCGATTTCTTGCTTTTCTCCCAAAATGGATGGAGCAGGGGCAGGATGTCATACCTTGTCTAATTCATAATTAAATACAAAAGCCTCAGTGACATATTAAATGTCTAATTCATGATGAGCTATGGCCTTCCCTATGCCAAAAATCTCAAGATTTCTAGCGTGGTGCATGGAGGAACACGCCACTCGTCAGACTCTGCAGATTCATGAAGAGGCGCGCACTCCTTCATGAATCAGGAGGGTTTGGCTCCAGCATGCCCCCTCATCGAGATTGGCGTGGATAATGCCGGTCTTTATTAATCAGGTCCTTTGTCTTTGTCAGGCACGTATGCTCCAAAACCAGTCTAAGAAAATGCCCAGAAAATGCCCAAAAGGAATAAAATATGTGTCGCTATGTAAAAATGAATTGCTGGTCATACAGTGGGTACGGAAAGTATTCAGACCCCTTTTACATTTTTCACTCTTTGTTTTATTACAGCCATTTGGTAATTTCAAAAAAGTTCATTTTTTTTTCTCACTAATGTACACTCTGCACCCCATCTTGACTGAAAAAAAAAAAAACAGAAATGTTGACATTTTTGAAAATTTATTAAAAAAATAAAAACTGAAATATCACATGGTAATAACTAATAAGTATTCAGACCCTTTGCTCAGTATTGAGGAGAAGCACCTTTTGAGCTAGTGCAGCCATGAGTCTTCTTGGGAATGATGCAACAGGTTTTTCACACCTGGATTTGGGGATCCTCTGCCATTCTTCATTGCAGATCCTCTCCAGTTCCGTCAGGTTGAATGGCCACAGAGTTGTTCTGAAGCCACTCCTTTGTTATTTTAGCTGTGTGCTTAGGGTCATTGTCTTGTTGGAAGGTGAACCTTTGGCCAAGTCTGAGGTCCAGAGCACTCTGGAAGAGGTTTTCATCCAGGATCTCTCTGTACTTGGCCGCATTCATGTTTCCTTCAATGACAACCAGTCGTCCTGTCCCTGCAGCTGAAAATCACCCCCATAGCATGATGCTGCCACCACCATGCTTCACTGTTGGCATTGTATTGGGCAGGTGATGAGCAGTGCCTGTTTTGTCCACACATACCGCATAGAATTATCACCAAAAAGGTCTACCTTCATCTCATCAGATCAGAGAATCTTATTTCTCATAGTCTGAGAGTCGTTCGTGCGTTTTTTAGCAAACTCTATGCGGGCTTTCTTATGTCTTGCACTGAGGAGAGGCTTCCGTTGGGCCACTCTGCCATAAAGGCCCGACTGGTGGAGGGCTGCAGTGATAGTTGACTTTGTGAAACTTTCTCCCATCTCCCTACTGTATCTCTGGAGCTCAGCCACAGTTATCTTGGGGTTCTTCTTTACCTCTCTCATCAAGGCTCTTCTCCCACAATTGCTCAGTTTGGCTGGACGGCCAAGTCTAGGAAGACTTCTGGTTGTCCCAAACTTCTTCCATTTTAGGATTATGGAGGCCACTGTGCTCTTAGGTACCTTGAGTACTGCAGAAATTATGTTGTAACCTTGGCCAGATCTGTGCCTTGCCACAATTCTGTCTCTGAGCTCCTTGGCCAGCTCCTTTGACCTCATGATTCTCATTTGGTCAGACATGCACTGTGAGCTGTGAGGTCTTATATAGACAGGTGTGCGCCTTTCCAAATCAAGTCCTATCAGTTTAAAACACAGCTGGACTCCAATGAAGGAGTAGAACCATCTCAAGGAGGATCACAAGGAAACGGCCAGCATGTGACTTAAATATGAGTGTCTGAGCAAAGGGTCTGAATACTTATGACCATGTCATATTTCAGTTTTTCTTTTTTAATAAATATGCAAAAATTTCTACATTTCTGATATTTTTTTTCAGTCAAGATGGGGTGCAGAGTGCACATTAATGTGAAAAAATGAACTTTTTTGAATTTAACAAATGGCTGCAATGAAACAAAGAGTGAAAAATTTAAAAGGGTCTAAATACTTTCCGTATCCACTGTATGTTCAGTGTTTTGAGCGGCTTTTTACCTCTTCAGGTCTCTAAAGACACCAAGCGGTTAAAGGAAGTGACGTCCATTTTTCTGGCGGCTTCTGCTCTGAAGATGCTCTATATACTAAAAGACAAAACATTGTGATGGTTCAAAAGAAGCAAAAAAAAAAGCCAAAAGCAACTAAAAAGAGATCAGCAAATTACAAAAAAAAACCCTCAAGAAATGACTATTCAGGAGTAGTTGAATGTCTGAAATGCTGTAGTTTGAGGTCATATCCCATATAAATAATACATTTATCAAGAAACATTGGCTATGCGCACAGTCTCACATGCAAGAAGACTAAGAAATGTGGAAATATTAAAGGGAACATGTCAGCTGGTTCACAATGCCAGAACCACAGGAAAAATGAATCAGAGACGGGTTCAGTTATTGCAGCCGTGTCCGCACCTCTGTGAGCAGTCATCCGAGTCGCATCATAACCAGCCATCTTTTCAAAGTATGTGTTCTCTGAAACACCGCAACCTTTCCAAGTCAAAAACACTTTACTGCAATAATGGCGCTAGCGCCTGATTCATGCTGCTTGCGGTCTGAACCAGGTCTTCTACCACTGTTTTTTCACCACAATTTATGCCCCCATCTTCCTAGGCAGAGGTGTCATTCTCTCACTCCAATCTCCCACATGCCATTAAGACGAGATTACCTGGGAGATAACGTCTTCCCCTCCACAGTAGTAAATTTGCCATTGCCCGAAATTCAGGAGGGTTAATCATTTTAGACGCATAACCGTACAGGTGGTCCCGCTGATACCAACGTCGACTTCAGCTGGATGTGCGGCTGAGGCAGCTGGCGTCGGCGTGCCAGTCACGAGGAAAGCATGGCAGCCTGTGCCGACACACAGAAGTCAGCTACAGGACAGGATGCCGCGAGTCATGGGAGTGGAGGAAGGTGAGAAGAATCATTTATTTTTTTTATGTTTTGGAAAGCAGAACAGACAATAACCAGGATGGGGGTCATTATACTTGTACGAGGAAGGGGTCCAGGATGGAGGTCATTATACCAGAATGGAGTCCAGGATGGGGGTAATTATATAAGGAAGGGGTCCAGGATGGGGGTCATTATACCAGAATGGAGTCCAGGATGGGGGTAATTATACAAGGAAGGGGCTCAGGATGGGGGTCATTATACCAGAATGGAGTCCAGGATGGGGGTAATTATACAAGCAAGGGGTCCAGGATGGGGGTCATTATACCAGAATGGAGTCCAGGATGGGGGTCATTATACAAGGAAGGGGCCCAGGATGGAGGTCATTATACCAGAATGGTGTCCAGGATGGGGGTAATTATATAAGCAAGGGGTCCAGGATGGGGGTCATTATACCAGAATGGTGTCCAGGATGGGGGTAATTATATAAGCAAGGGGTCCAGGATGGAGGTCATTATACCAGAATGGAGTCCAGGATGGGGGTCATTATACAAGGAAGGGGTCCAGGATGGGGGTCATTATACCAGAATGGAGTCCAGGATGGGGGTAATTATACAAGGAAGGGGTCCAGGATGGGGGTCATTATACCAGAATGGAGTCCAGGATGGGGGTCATTATACAAGGAAGGGGTCCAGGATGGTGGTCATTATACCAGAATGGAGTCCAGGATGGGGGTAATTATATAAGCAAGGGGTCCAGGATGGGGGTCATTATACCAGAATGGAGTCCAGGATGGGGGTAATTATACAAGGAAGGGGCCCAGGATGGAGGTCATTATACCAGAATGGTGTCCAGGATGGGGGTAATTATATAAGCAAGGGGTCCAGGATGGGGGTCATTATACCAGAATGGAGTCCAGGATGGGGGTAATTATACAAGGAAGGGGCCCAAGATGGAGGTCATTATACCAGAATGGAGTCCAGGATGGGGGTTATTATATAAGGGAGGGGTCCAGGATGGGGGTCATTATACCAGAATGGAGTCCAGGATAGGGGTTATTATATAAGGAAGGGGTCCAGGATGGAGGTCATTATACCAGAATGGAGTCCAGGATGGGGGTAATTATATAAGCAAGGGGTCCAGGATGGGGGTCATTATACCAGAATGGTGTCCAGGATGGGGGTAATTATATAAGCAAGGGGTCCAGGATGGGGGTCATTATACCAGAATGGAGTCCAGGATGGGGGTAATTATACAAGGAAGGGGCCCAGGATGGAGGTCATTATACCAGAATGGAGTCCAGGATGGGGGTAATTATACAAGGAAGGGGCCCAGGATGGGGGTCATTATACCAGAATGGAGTCCAGGATGGGGGTAATTATACAAGGAAGGGGTCCAGGATGGGGGTCATTATACCAGAATGGAGTCCAGGATGGGGGTAATTATATAAGGAAGGGGTCCAGGATGGGGTCATTATACCAGAATGGAGTCCAGGATGGGGGTAATTATACAAGGAAGGGGTCCAGGATGGGGGTCATTATACCAGAATGGAGTCCAGGATAGGGGTTATTATATAGGGAAGGGGTCCAGGATGGGGGTCATTATACCAGAATGGAGTCCAGGATGGGGGTAATTATATAAGCAAGGGGTCCAGGATGGGGGTCATTATACCAGAATGGAGTCCAGGATGGGGGTAATTATACAAGGAAGGGGCTCAGGATGGGGGTCATTATACCAGAATGGAGTCCAGGATGGGGGTAATTATATAAGGAAGGGGTCCAGGATGGGGGTCATTATACCAGAATGGAGTCCAGGATGGGGGTAATTATATAAGCAAGGGGCCCAGGATGGGGGTCATTGTACCAGAATGGAGTCCAGGATAGGGGTTATTATATAAGGAAGGGGTCCAGGATGGGGGTCATTATACCAGAATGGAGTCCAGGATGGGGGTAATTATATAAGGAAGGGGTCCAGGATGGGGGTCATTATACCAGAATGGAGTCCAGGATGGGGGTAATTATATAAGCAAGGGGTCCAGGATGGGGGTCATTATACCAGAATGGAGTCCAGGATGGGGGTAATTATACAAGGAAGGGGTCCAGGATGGGGGTCATTATACCAGAATGGAGTCCAGGATGGGGGTAATTATATAAGCAAGGGGTCCAGGATGGGGGTCATTATACCAGAATGGAGTCCAGGATGGGGGTAATTATACAAGGAAGGGGCTCAGGATGGGGGTCATTATACCAGAATGGAGTCCAGGATGGGGGTAATTATATAAGGAAGGGGTCCAGGATGGGGGTCATTATACCAGAATGGAGTCCAGGATGGGGGTAATTATATAAGCAAGGGGCCCAGGATGGGGGTCATTATACCAGAATGGAGTCCAGGATAGGGGTTATTATATAAGGAAGGGGTCCAGGATGGGGGTCATTATACCAGAATGGAGTCCAGGATGGGGGTAATTATATAAGGAAGGGGTCCAGGATGGGGGTCATTATACCAGAATGGAGTCCAGGATGGGGGTAATTATATAAGCAAGGGGTCCAGGATGGGGGTCATTATACCAGAATGGAGTCCAGGATGGGGGTAATTATACAAGGAAGGGGCCCAGGATGGGGGTCATTATACCAGAATGGAGTCCAGGATAGGGGTTATTATATAAGGAAGGGGCCCAGGATGGGGGTCATTATACCAGAATGGAGTCCAGGATGGGGGTAATTATATAAGCAAGGGGTCCAGGATGGGGGTCATTATACCAGAATGGAGTCCAGGATGGGGGTAATTATACAAGGAAGGGGCCCAGGATGGAGGTCATTATACCAGAATGGAGTCCAGGATGGGGGTTATTATATAAGGGAGGGGTCCAGGATGGGGGTCATTATACCAGAATAGAGTCCAGGATGGGGGTTATTATATAAGGAAGGGGTCCAGGATGGAGGTCATTATATCAGAATAGAGTCCAGGATGGGGGTTATTATATAAGGAAGGGGTCCAGAACGGAGGTCATTATACCAGAATAGAGTCCAGGATGGGGGTTATTATATAAGGAAGGGGTCCAGAACGGAGGTCATTATACCAGAATAGAGTCCAGGATAGGGGTTATTATATAAGGAAGGGGTCCAGAACGGAGGTCATAATACCAGAATGGAGTCCAGGATGGGGGTTATTATATAAGGAAGGGGTCCAGAACGGAGGTCATTATACCAGAATAGAGTCCAGGATAGGGGTTATTATATAAGGAAGGGGTCCAGAACGGAGGTCATTATACCAGAATAGAGTCCAGGATAGGGGTTATTATATAAGGAAGGGGTCCAGAACGGAGGTCATAATACCAGAAAGGAGTCCAGGATGGGGGTTATTATATAAGGAAGGGGTCCAGAACTGAGGTCATAATACCAGAATGGAGTCCAGGATGGGGGTTATTGTATAAGGAAGGGGTCCAGGATGGAGGTCATTATACCAGAATGGAGTCCAGGATGGGGGTCATTATACAAGGAAAGGGCCCAGGATGGGGGTCATTATACCAGAATAGAGTCCAGGATGGGGGTTATTATATAAGGAAGGGGTCCAGGACGGAGGTCATTATACCAGAATGGAGTCCAGGATGGGGGTCATTATACAAGGAAAGGGCCCAGGATGGGGGTCATTATACCAGAATAGAGTCCAGGATGGGGGTTATTATATAAGGAAGGGGTCCAGGACGGAGGTCATTATACTAGAATGGAGTCCAGGATGGGGGTCATTATATAAGGAAGGGGTCCAGGACGGAGGTCATTATACCAGAATGGAATCCAGGATGGGGGTCATTATATAAGGAAGGGGTCCAGGACGGAGGTCATTATACCAGAATGGAGTCCAGGATGGGGGTAATTATATAAGGAAGGGGTCCAGAATGGAGGTCATTATACCAGAATGGAGTCCAGGATGGGGGTCATTATACAAGGAAGGGGCCCAGGATGGGGGTCAGTATACTAGAATAGGGGTGACAAGGTTCCACCCCTCAGTGTTTCTGGGATGCAGTTACTGACAGCTCCACTGTCCAATCAGGTACAGGGGCATGGTGAAGCTGTCAGTACTTTGAATGACAGCTTGGCCGTCCAATCTGGTACAGGTGCGTACTGAGCTGTCAGTGTGTTGATTGACAGCTCGAGTATCTGATCTGAGACTGGGAGGCGTCATCTGTCTCCAAACGTTCATTATCCCGGAGGATTGCCGTGCTACCTAACTGAGCAGCTCCTCCCAGACGTACATTCAACAAGTCAAGTTTGCACCTCCTGTACCTTGAGTTCTCTATGCTTGATCTTTTGTTGCCTGACCTTGGACTTCCTTTTGACCATCTGACTGTCTAACCCCTTCTGCTCTGATCCGTTATCCTTCTGACCTCAGAACATTACCTGCCCACGCTTTTGTCCCTTCCTTCTGTTTATGACGTACCCTCCTGACCTTGGACTCCTTGACTATTCTGACTCACGGCTTGGCCGTGCGAAGTAACCAGCATCACAGGGGGTCATTATAACAGTAAGAAAGAGAAAGAAAGAGGCCAGAGCTGGGGACATTTTTACAGAAAGGGGCCAGGATGGGAGACATTATTACAGGAAGGTGCCATGATGGGGACACTGTTAAACTTATATCTCTATAGGATCTAGAATGCTGTAAAAGCCCTTATATCTGACCAACACGGAGTTGGAGGCCTTGGTCCAAATTTTGCATTGGGGCCTGAAAAATTGCTAACAATCCCCCCCAAAAAAGCACATGCCCAGCAACATACCTGAGAATTGCTGCGCGTGTAGCCCTAGTCTAAATGTTACTGTTCGGGCTGCATACATAGTAACATAGTAACATAGTAACATAGTTAGTAAGGCCGAAAAAAGACATTTGTCCATCCAGTTCAGCCTATATTCCATCATAATAAATACCCAGATCTACGTCCTTCTACAGAACCTAATAATTGTATGATACAATATTGTTCTGCTCCAGGAAGACATCCAGGCCTCTCTTGAACCCCTCGACTGAGTTCGCCATCACCACCTCCTCAGGCAAGCAATTCCAGATTCTCACTGCCCTAACAGTAAAGAATCCTCTTCTATGTTGGTGGAAAAACCTTCTCTCCTCCAGACGCAAAGAATGCCCCCTTGTGCCCGTCACCTTCCTTGGTATAAACAGATCCTCAGCGAGATATTTGTATTGTCCCCTTATATACTTATACATGGTTATTAGATCGCCCCTCAGTCGTCTTTTTTCTAGACTAAATAATCCTAATTTCGCTAATCTATCTGGGTATTGTAGTTCTCCCATCCCCTTTATTAATTTTACATGTACCACTAAGGGGAGCTCAATACATATTTAGGTCATATACAAGTATACTGCTGCCATTAAAGTCCATGGAATCAGTATTATTTCACATACTGTATATGCAGAAGTTACCCACAGTGAGAAATGAGTAGGCAGCGTCTGATATTGCAGCTTAGCGCCATTCACATGAATAAAGCGGGAGATCCATCAGCATATATCTTGTTTTTTCGTTTTTTTTCCAGCGGTGATTAGTTTGCATTGCTCAGTTCAGATATTGTAAAAATCTGTTTCCAGTTTATTTCAACCCAAACACATTAGATTGTGTAATATAGTGAACCAGAAAAATGGATTAATAAACTCTCAAGAAACAATGTCACAAAAGTGAACTTGTGTAGCAGTGTCAAGGTGTGAGCATTAGAATGGCCACAAGAGGGCAGCGCAGCAGGTCACTCTGTATCATCACTTCTTGCTCTGCATTTTAGGACCTTCTATAGTTTTGTGCTTCACATATTGGAGTGTATACAGTGTATATAGTAAGGGGTTGTTCTGCCCCTGGGGACAATATATATATATTTTTTTTACATTAACTGCTAAAAAATAATTTTTGCAATTGGGTTTCATTACAAATTTTGCATTGTTTGATTCTTACAGTTTTCGCTTCCCTGCACATTCAACTTTGATGTGGTCAGCGGTGATAAATCAGCTGAGAGGAGCTCAGAAAAGGACAGATAAAAGAGATACAAACTCATGTGTTAGAAGGAGCTCACTGACAGGTCCTAAGTTAACTCATTCTGCAGCCAGGAATAGACAGTGCAACATTATAGAATGCCAAATGTTAACAAAGCTAATTTATTAGCTTTTCCTAACGTTCCACGAGTTCTTTGTTTTTTCTAGTCACAGACATAACTCTCTGAATCTTTCCCCGTGTATAAACATTTCATCTGTTTAATAAGACCACATATAAAGCTTTACAAAACATCATAACATTGCCGTTCCTTTTAGTCAACGCCTCTCTTCTCCGATGATTCATTTTTTGAAGTGTTTGTCGGTGGTCCAGATATGATTGCTCCCTGCAAACGCCGTAAGTAGGCGACGACTCCAGATCTCCGTGCACAACTTCAGAAAACAAGCTACGAAAGGGCAAGATGGCTACTGGAAGCCCCTGGAGCTGATGACGCTTCTGTAATGGTCGGGTCACATCTGTGTCGTGGCTTCATAATGGAAGTCACACTGCTATGACATAGCCAACATATGGAATCAAGGCATCCTCCCCCCTTAGAGGTTGCAGTGGTCCATTCCAAACCAACTACACTGTTATGGAAAAGACCATTATAGACTGATAATAGGGGACGCTTAGTAACCAATAATAGAGTATGTTATATGAATTTATGTCCAAGTGTCTGCCCTAATAAATAACAATATACAGATTAACATCTTTGCTGCCTACATCTAAAAGTATGGCTATAAAGGAGTAAATTCATACATTTCTTGTAGAAATCCACCCTGGAGGTTCTATGCAAATGAGCTGTAAGTGCATTGGGGCGTTTCCGTTAGTGCCTGTGGTCTGTGTCCATGCACAGAATCCCGGCGAGGAGTGACAGATGACAACGGCTTTACTGACCTGTCAGTCAAATGCAGGAGGGGCGGGGAATAACGAGTGAGGGGCAAAAAGTTTGGAAGTTTATTGATATTGTCAAATCTGGTTAGAGAGCCCCTTTAAGTATTCTACTGTATTCTTGGATCTAGAAGTTAAAGGGAAGTCGTCAGCAGGATTTTGGTAAGTAATCTGAGAGCAGCATGATGTAGGGGCAGAGACCCTGATTCCAGCAGTGTGTAACTTACTATGCTGTGTGTGGTTGTTTAAAATTAAAAATCAGTGTTTTATCGGCAGGAGATTATCACGACAGGACTAAGTGTCTCCTGGTCCAACCCCAACTAATAGCTGTCTGCCTATGCAGTGCGTACACAGAAAGCTGCCAATCAGTGGTGTTGGCGGGGTTGTACAGGGCTCAGCATTAGGGAACTCTTGCATTGCATTAGGTGATACCGTCAGTACTGCCCGGGGGCAGCGGTACAGTAAGAAGCACACTCGTATATGTATGCGTGAGCGACCAGTTACTCCCATAATCCTCCACTGCCTTTATTCCACATCTTCGCCTCCTCGCTCACCGAGCAGACGTTCTGCATTCCTGACCACGTCATCGTTCCAAGATATGTAATACACAAAGAACGTGGAAGGGAGGGAAAGACACGACTCACATCAACCAAAGGGGAAGCAGCTAGAAACCAGAAAACCTTTAGGCTCTGTGCACACAACAGGGTGGGTTTTTTTTTTAGATGTTTTTAGTATCATTTCCAAAATCCTCTGCAAAAAAAAAACTGCTTGAAAAAACTATTGGATAAATGTCATTCATTTCTATGAGAAATCCATTTTGCTGTTCATATGAAGAAATTTTTTAGAGCATTATTTTCCTGAAGAGGTTTTAAAAATGTCTGGTGTTAAAAAAAAAAAAGGTGACTTCCTTGAAAACTTCTCTAAATGAGGAACTGTCCAATCAAAAGGCTGCAAATAAATCATCATGGGGGAAAAAAACTCTTCCGAAAATCTGCAAAAACCTCTCCAGGAGGATAAGAACTCCTCTAAATACTCCTCCAAAAAAAAAGAGAGTTTCCTGAAGAGGTTTTTGGTTGAAAAACTTGTTATTTTTTAAAGCCTCAATGTCTTTAGGGTATGAAGAGGGTTTCCAAAAAAGCCAAGCGGCTAAAAGTAGTGACCTGACCATATTTCAGGAGCCTTCTGCTCTGAAGAAGCTCGGTACTTTATAATAGAAGGCAGTGGAATGGTTAAAAAAATGCCCTGAAGATGCCTGGGTGTCTTTTGAGCACCAGTATTTTTGCTTTCTAAACTGCTAGCAAGTATAGTAAAAAAAAAAAAAAAACATTCAGAATGCGCCAGTTAAAAAGATGCCCCCAAAGAATGGAAAAGAGCTTAAAAAAACCACCAGAGGTCAAAAAAAGTTGAAAGAAACGCTGAAAACACCCTCCCCACCCAGGCGAAAATAGACGCTTTAAGAAAACACCAGCCTGAAAAAGACGTTGTGTGAACATACCCTTAGGCCGGCGTCACACTCAGCGTATAAAAATACGGTCCGTAATTTACGGCCGTAATACGCAGAAAAGTCCCCAAAATAGTGGTCCGTAGCTCCTCCGTAGGCAGGGTGTGTCAGCGTATTTTGTGCATGGCATCCTCCGTATGTAATCCGTATGGCATCCGTACTGCGAGATTTTCTCGCAGGCTTGCAAAACCGACATACAGACATACAATGGATCCATTCCGAAAAGCAGAGAAATGAGCGGCACTGCCCCCAACACTCGGGTCCCTATTAGACCAACTTCGGGTGGTAACAAATGTGTTACTAGATGTCACTCTCCAACAACCGTAATAACATGGGACTTCGGGTGCTCTTCCGAAATGACAGTCTATTATCCACAAATTCTTGAAAAGAGAAAAACGAAGGCACTCACCAGACTTCCAAAAAGATTCCTTTATAGACACCAACTCCAGATAAAATTCATGGCCGGGGGAGAGGGAGCCGAAGCTCATGTGAGCAGAGGGGGACGACGGCCTTTTCGCGCTGTGCCTGCGCTTCTACGGGTCGATCTGTGCTCAGGTTAGACAGCGGAAATAGTGTACCGGCCCTGACACCTCCCACTACCAAAAACCCTCCCACAAATCACGACATACAGTAAACCATCTCATATTCCCATTTTTTTTGCATATTCCACACTACTAATGTTAGTAGTGTGTATATGCAAAATTTGGGCACTCTAGCTATTAAATTTAAGGGTTAAATGGCGGAAAAAGTTGGCGTGGGCTCCCGCGCAATTGTCTCCGCCAGAGTGATAAAGCCAGTGACTGAGGGCAGATATTAATAGCCTGGAGAGGGTCCACGGTTATTGCCCCCCCCCTGGCTAAAAACACCTGCCCCCAGCCACCCCAGAAAAGGCACATCTGGAAGATGCGCCTATTCTGGCACTTGGCCACTCTCTTCCCATTCCCGTGTAGCGGTGGGATATGGGGTAATGAAGGGTTAATGTCACCTTGCTATTGTGAGGTGACATTAAGCCAGATTAATAATGGAGAGGCGTCAATTATGACACCTATTCATTATTAATCCAATAGCATGAAATGGTTAATAAAAACACATACACATTATTAAAAATTATTTTAATGAAATGAACACACAGTTTGTTTGAATATTTTATTGTTCTCTCAATCCACCTGAAGACCCTTGCTCTGTAACAAAGGAAACATAATAAACCAACAATATACATACCTTCCGATGATCTGTAATGTCCCACGATGTAAATCCATCTGAAGGGGTTAAAATTTTTTACAGCCAGGAGCTCTGCTATAATGCAGCTGTGCTCCTGGCTGTAAAACCCCGGGGAATGAATGGAATGTAGGTCAATGACCTGTTGTTACCTTCATTCGCGGTGATGCGCCCTCTGCTGGATGTCCTTCGAGCGTGGGAAAAAAATCAGACAAGTTCCCAGGCTCGAGTTCATATGAGGACATCCAGCAGAGGGCGCATCACCGCGAATGAAGATAACAAGGGGCCACTCATTTACAGTAATGAATATGCGCTCCACCCCTATGGGAGGTGGAGCCGCATATTCATGACTGTAATCGGCGGCCCCACGTGACCGCATACAGTAGAAGGTGCGGCCAGGAGAGGAAGCAGCAACAGCCAATGAGGGAGCTGGGTGAGTATTTTCAGAACAGCGGGGGGCGCACAGGGGGTGGGGACATGGACCTTTATTTTATACACGATAAACTTAAAAAAAAGGATTATTCATATCTTCTTTACAGCAAACGCTGCTGCACAGAAGATATGAATCGCGGCTTCAGCACCATGTGGGGGGGACAGCGCTTACTGGAGCGCTGTCTCCTGCATGGCACACGGACTGCACATGGACAACGTCCGTGTGCGGTACGTGTTTTACACGGACCCATTGACTTTAATGGGTCCGTGTAATACATGTGCTCCCACGAACACTGACGTGTTTGGCACACGGAGACACGGTCCGCAAAAAATCAATGACATCTGCACAGATGCATTGATTTTAATGCGTCTACGTGTGTCAGTGGCTCCGGTACGTGAGGAAACTGTCACCTCCCGTACCGGAGCCACTGACGTGTGAAACCGGCCTAAAACAGACATGCGAGGAGAGCGAATAGGTCCTCTCCAAAGAGTAACCATCAGTTTTATTTTTCACAAATCAATAGTAAACATGGAAATAAGAAACTTTGTAATTTATCTTATCACAGAAATCCACTGCTTTCTCCTCCTGGACTGATCTTTCATTCTTAAAAATCTCAATTAAGGGGTAAAATGTGTCTTCAGTGAACACAGATTTTCCCTTAACCGAGATCGGAGATGACAGTTGGTGCTTATAAAGTTCTATGGAGAACAGTAACGGTCGTTTCAAGAGACTTTGCAGCAGAATGTCTGTGTCTTCCTCCCGCTGCTCCTTCCACAGAATTTTAAAAACACCAGCTGTCGTCTCCTATCTCAGTAACGGGAAAATCTGTCTGCAGTGAATGCAGGTTTTACCAGGGAATTGAGAGGGAATGATCAGTCCAGGAGGAGGCAGACGCAGATCTCCCTGATAATGTAGATTACAAAGTTTCTTATTGTCACGTGTTCTTTTATATTCGAATGAATGGGAGTGGAACTGCAGTATATATAGCTGATGGAGCTCCGCAACTCATCACATCTGGACAGCAATGGGAGCAGCTGACTGCCGGGGGCTGGGAGCAGGGCCGGACTGGCCGTTTGGCAAATGCCAGAAGGGCCGGTCTGGTTGTGGGCTGCCTTGTGTGCTATGTTGTTAACAGAATCGGTGTTCTCAAGGCACCCACACTGTTAACAGTTGTGACGGAGCACAAAGTCGGTCACTCCATCACTTTCCCCAGCAGGCCGTGGGTATAATTGGTGTTGTAGTAAATCTTCCTTTACTCCATCCAGGGTAATAGTAGTAATATATCCCCATCTGGTACTTGGGGACGGGGACAACATGGGCCTGTGTGATTTCAAATGCCAGGACTGAATTTCATCCCCAGTCCGTACCTGGCTGGGAGTCACAGCCCCATAGATCTGATATTGACGACCAGTGGCTTAACTTGAAGCTTATGGGCCCTAATGCAAAAGCTTCAACAGGGCCACAATTAATTCAGTTGATCTTTGTATATGAGCTAAAAGGAATTTTTGGGTCCCTTAGGCTCCAGGGCCTGGATGCGATTGCAACCCCTGCATCTACTGTAATAAAGCCCCTGTTAATGACCGAAGATAGATAATCAATGTAATAGTAGTAGACAACCCCTTTAAGCATTTCCTACTATAACATGATGTCCATTGTATACCAGGGTCACTCCTGCTCTGTACTGGTGTTATCCAGCTCATCACATGCTATTTTCTGCCTGCAGTGAATGCATTCATGTGATCCAGACCCTACATGTGTCCATGTGCATGATTCCTAGCTCCTATTCATTGTAACAAGTGCATATACAACCATTTGCCATTTGCACCTCCAAACACATTGTATAATCCCATATCACAATGGTTCACTGCAGTAAAAAGAAAAAAAAAGAACTACAACTCTCAGCATGGATTGATGCTTTACAAAGCTATTAGCTGTAGTTTTGCTTTGCAAAATGAATAACTATTGCTTTTTATTCCAGGCAAAGAGAGGAGTTTGCTACCAGTTATACACTCAGGCGCTACACAGGACAGCCCCGCGTCTACTCTGACGTCATAACAAGGCGTCGGTTTCTACACAAGCCCCTGAAACCGCTCTATCTCTTACCATATAAACAATGAAACAACGAATTATTATCGAAAGCAGGTACAATCGGCGCTAGGATGTAAAAATACATCTACATAGTCACGGGGGTAGATAGTGGATGGAGTATAGGAGAGAAGTGAGGGCGCATTGGCTGGTAGATAATGGTAGAGGGCGGTCAGGCAGCTGTGGGCAGCCCTCGGGGTCCTTGCTCAGCACAGGCGCTCTGCAGGCTGTGCACTGGGGGAAGCTGTGGTCACTCAGAATGGGCTCTAATAAAGTGCGGTATCTGATATTCTTCCAGTATTTTGGGACCAAATACAGGTCAGTATGGTGGATGCACAGGACAGGGCTCATGTCAGGAGAAGACTAGGCTGCATTATGGCTGACCTTTACATTCTAAGGTCAGGTCTGCAATAATCTACTATTTAAAGGGACGGTCCTCTTTTGGACAACTCCTTATGTATCACTGTTACAAAAATATAAAAACAAAATTGCATTCTGAGGCGAAGCGCCCCCCGATGATTATCTGGCCAATTTTTCATGCTGCATATTGTCAGTGTGCAATAAAACGCTATGTCTTCCCGCCCCAGAAAAGTGGATGGGAGTTGTTGAGAGCTCATACCCTCTGTGCATTCTTAAAAATATATATATTTGTTTAAAAGTAACATAAACTGACCTTTTGTGCGATTTTGAAACATGTAAATTTTTCTTGCAGACTTTCCCCATAGACTTGAACGGGATGAGGAAAATCCAAAAGTATAAAAAATAAACCACACACACACACACACACACACACACACACACACACACACACACACACACACACACACACACACACACACACACACACTCTATCAATAAGGTTTGATCAACAGGAAGTATCCCAAACAAGTAGTTTTATTTAAAGGGAGCCGGACGACTCATGCAGGCTAGCAGATCCACGGCCGCATGTATCAGGCACTGACAGTATGATTTCAGCCTGGTGTGTGTGACTGTGAAATGCTGCAGCGTTTAAAAGAAAAACTTACTTTAAGCCCCCCTTCACATGTCAGCGTCTCCGGTACGCGTGGTGACCGTTTTTGCACGTCCTGGAGACACTTACACATGTAGACTCATTTAAATATATTGGACTGCACACATGTCCATGTGTTCACAGACCGTGTGTGCGTGGGACCCATACGTGGACATGTCCATTTTTCTTCCGGCAGCACGGACATTCATATGTCCCGCACACATATGATATAAAGTGTGACACAAACCATAATAGAAATGATAGATGTTAAGGTGTTAGATGTGGTCTTTTGCTGGCTCCACTTCCCGTTATTGTTGGGGTTCCTCAAGGATCAGTCCTAGGCCCCCTCCTCTTCTCTTTGTGTACCGCCCTATTGGACAAACAATCAGTAGATTTGGGTTCCAGTACCATCTCTATGCTGATAACACCCAATTATACACTTCTTCTCTTCTGTCTCTAACATCATGTCCTCCCTCTATCTGAACCTGTCAAAAACAGAATTTGCGTATCCTCCCTCCCCTAAGCTACCTATGCCCGACATTGCCATTTTCGTGTGCGGTTCCACCATTACTCCCCAGCATCATGCCCGCTGCCTTGGGGTCATACTTGATTCCGAGCTTTCATTCACCCCTCACATCCGATCACTGGCTTGCTCTTGTCTCTTGTTATCTACACCTCACAAACCTTTCTAGAACTCAACCTTTTCTTACTTTCGATTCTGCAAAAACTCTTACTGTTGCTCTTATTCATTCTTGTCTGCACTATTGTAACTCTCGACTAATCGACCTCTGTCACAATAATGTGAATATGCCATGTTTGAGTATCTACCTAAAAGTTCCATGGTTTTTCAGACACATGCTGTGGGCCTTTCCAACCCCCCTCTTCCCACTCTGCCTGAGTATTTATTCAAAAACCCCTCAATTCTCCCCTCCCTCAAGAAGTTATATGGCTCTATGCTGCGACAGACAAGTCTCTCTACCTTTCTCATTCCCCCTCCCACCTGGTACTGGTTAAAACTGGTACAGAAAACATGAGATTCTATTGTTCTCTGAAGGTTATGTCTATTGGCACCGATCAGGGCTAGAGATATAAGAATTATATATTCCATATGTCCATCGATAGATCTATAACTCCCTGAAATCGCTAGAAGCTAAACCCAACGAGTACAAAGAGTGGGTTTCTCCATAAGCGGGTCATGTAATTACACTGTGTTTACATTTAAAAGAATCCCCCTGATGTGGGGCACATCCTGATCATTGTGTCTTTCGTATAAGATTCATACAGCGAGCTAGGCATAAAAATGGTCGCCATAACTCTAAGTATAGGGGAGGATTCAGCCTCTAAGTGAGATCACCAGAGGGGGAGGGCTTTGGTTTTAGGCTAGGAAATAAGTGAGTGAAGCAGCAGTCTTCACGTGTCTTTGTCTGGGGTCTAGCTGCTATACAGGTGCTATGCATCTAGATGTGTCCCCTCTTCCACAGCACACGGTCAGCCATAAGATGATATGGCATAATGAAATGTGAGTGTTTTCAACTTTCATCCCATTTTATTTGTAATTGTATTGTACATATTATATTTGTCTTCTTTATAATTTCTTTCGATACCTCTGTAAACACTGCCTACCTTTTTTTGGAATAAAATATAAAATTACTAGCTTGTCTTTCCTTGCTCTATAGCGTACGGTCACGTCCTCTGAAGTGAATTATGCTACTAATCTGGGTTGGCTCCGGACCCGTTAATAATTAAGAACTTGGAGCTGTTGGCAGCATAATTTGTCCTGTGCATTTGGGAGGCTTTGTAGCGATCAGCGGCGTTGATAATTATTGTTACAGCCTGAGTGGGAGTAGTTATATCGCTCTTGCTGCAGTTTGCCCATTAGCCAGTACAAAGTAAGGCAGCCTTTCTGGCGACTAATTATCCTAGGTGAGGTACCTGGTCTAACCTGAGGGTAAGGGGGGCGCCAGAGAGCTGCAAGTTCCAAACTGGAAGTGGGATATAGATAAATCCCCTTCAGAAAGAACCAGGAGCAACCAAGCAAACCAGGTTCATGACAAATTGGTGAGAGTGGTGGGGATGATAAAGGTAGCCTCCCTGTGAACCGTGACAGCCTCCCTCTTACCAAAGTCTCCACTCTCCAGTCTGTCCTGAATGCTGCATGTTGTGAATTCTGTGGCTGAATTCACTCCTGTGGTCACAAGTGGTACTGCAGCTTCTGAGCTTCCTCCCTCAGGTGTTCTGGTGAGCTCGTTAACTGCTTCATTACTTAACTCCGCCTGATGCTGCTATCCTTGCTCCTTGTCAATGTTTCAGTGTTGGATCTGAGCTTCTCCTGATTGTTCCTGTGACCTGCTGCTCTGTATAGCTAAGTGCTTTTTGCTTTTTTGTTGCTTTTTTTCTGTCCAGCTTGTCTTTTGTTTTGCTGGAAGCTCTGAGACGCAAAGGGTGTACCGTCGTGCCGTTAGTTCGGCACGGTGGTTTTTTTTTGCCCCCTTTGCGTGGTTTTGCTTTAGGGTTTTTTGTAGACTGCGAAGTTCGCTTTACTGTCCTCGCTCTGTCCTAGAATATCGGGCCCCACTTTGCTGAATCTATTTCATCCCTACGTTTTGTCTTTTCATCTTACTCACAGTCATTATATGTGGGGGGCTGCCTTTTCCTTTGGGGAATTTCTCTGGGGCAAGTCAGGCCTATTTTTCTATCTTCAGGCTAGCTAGTTTCTTAGGCTGTGCCGAGTTGCCTAGGTAGTTGTTAGGCGCAATCCACAGCCGCTTTTAGTTGTGTTTAGGATAGGATCAGGTGTGCAGTCTACAGAGTTTCCACGTCTCAGAGCTCGTTCTTGTATTTTTGGGTATTTGTCAGATCACTGTGTGCGCTCTGATCGCTAAGCACACTGTGTTTCTGGATTGCCTTCATAACACCTGTCATTAGCAAACATAACAGTACAAGGAGCCATACTAATGATTCTCAATAGAGGGAAAGAAAAAGTTCTGACATCATTTTTTTTTTTTTTTTTCTGCTCTGTGTTCACTTTTTTTTTTCCCCTAGACATTTGGGTGATTCTGGACACAGGTGTGGACATGGATATTCAGGGTCTGTGCTCTTCAATGGATAATCTCGTTATAAATGTACAAAAAATTCAAGATACTATTGATCAGAAATCTATGTTAGAACCAAGAATTCCTATTCCTGATTTGTTTTTTGGAGATAGAACTAAGTTTCTAAGTTTCAAAAATAATTGTAAGCTATTTCTGGCCTTGAAACCTCATTCTTCTGGTAATCCTATTCAACAGGTTTTGATTATTATTTCTTTTTTGCGCGGCGACCCTCAAGACTGGGCATTTTCTCTTGCGCCAGGAGACCCTGCATTGAGTAGTGTCGATGCGTTTTTCCTGGCGCTCGGATTGCTGTACGATGAGCCTAATTCAGTGGATCAGGCTGAGAAAAATTTGCTGGCTTTGTGCCAGGGTCAGGATGATATAGAAGTATATTGTCAGAAATTTAGGAAATGGTCAGTACTCACTCAGTGGAATGAATCTGCGCTGGCAGCTTTGTTCAGAAAGGGTCTCTCTGAGGCTCTTAAGGATGTCATGGTGGGATTTCCTATGCCTGCTGGTTTGAATGAGTCTTTGTCTTTGGCCATTCAGATTGGTCGACGCTTGCGCGAGCGTAAATCTGTGCACCATTTGGCGGTACTGCCTGAGGTTAAACCTGAGCCTATGCAGTGCGATAGGACTATGACTAGAGTTGAACGGCAGGAATACAGACGTCTGAATGGTCTGTGTTTCTACTGTGGTGATTCCACTCATGCTATTTCTGATTGTCCTAAGCGCACTAAGCGGTCCGCTAGGTCTGCCGTCATTGGTACTGTACAATCCAAATTCCTTCTGTCCATTACCTTGATATGCTCTTTGTCGTCGTTTTCTGTCATGGCGTTTGTGGATTCGGGCGCTGCCCTGAATCTGATGGATTTGGATTATGCTAAACGTTGTGGGTTTTTCTTGGAGCCTTTGCGGTGTCCTATTCCATTGAGAGGAATTGATGCTACACCTTTGGC
Source organism: Ranitomeya imitator (assembly GCF_032444005.1). Classification (NCBI taxonomy): domain Eukaryota; kingdom Metazoa; phylum Chordata; class Amphibia; order Anura; family Dendrobatidae; genus Ranitomeya; species Ranitomeya imitator. The sequence continues at coordinate 116,986,736 of NC_091291.1, forward strand.
CAAGAATAAACCTCAATACTGGGCCCAGCTGACCATGTGCATGGCTCCTGCACATCAGGAAGTTATTCGCTTTCTGGTGTTGCATAATCTGCATGATGTGGTCGTGTTAGGGATTGTGATTGTGCTATCAATTTGATTCCTGGTAGTAAATTCCCTAAAGGTCGATTATTTAATTTATCCGTGCCCTAACACGCCGCTATGCGCAGTTATGTGAAGGAATCCCTGGAGAAGGGACATATTCGCCCATCGTCATCACCACTGGGAGCAGGGTTCTTTGTTGTGAATTCTGTGGTCACAAGTGGTATTGCAGTCTCTGGGCGTCCTCCCTCAGGTGTTTTAGTGAGCTCGTTGGCTGCCTTGCTATTTAGCTCCACCTGAGTCTGTCTTCCTTGCTCCTTGTCAATGTTCCAGTGTTGGATCTGAGCTACTGCATCTTTCCTTGGGCCTGCTGCTCTGCTAGATAAGTGCTTCTAGTTTGTTTTCTGTTTTTTCTGTCCAGCTTGTTATTATCTTTTGCTGGAAGCTCTGAGAAGCAAAGGGGTGCACCGCCGTGCTGTTAGTTCGGCACGGTGGGTCTTTTTTGCCCCTTTGCGTGGTTTTCGTTTTAGGGTTTTTTGTAGACTGCATAGTTCTCTTTGCTATCCTCGCTCTGTCTAGAATATCGGGCCTCACTTTGCTGAATCTATTTTATTCCTACGTTTGTCTTTTCATCTTGCTAACAGTCATTGTGTGTGGGGGCTGCCTGTTCCTTTGGGGTATTTCTCTGAGGTAAGTCAGGCTTGTATTTCTATCTTCAGGCTAGTCAGCTCCTCAGGCAGTGCCGAGTTGCATAGGTAGTGATAGGCGCAATCCACTGCTGCTTCCAGTTGTGTGAGGACAGTTCAGGTACTGCAGTCTACAGAGATTCCACGTCTCAGAGCTCGTCCTATTGTTTTGGGTTTTTGCCAGATCTCTGTATGTGCGCTGATTACTGCACGCTGTGTTGCCTGATTGCCAGCCATAACAGTACAAGGAGCCAATTCAATGATTTCCAATAGAGGGAAAAAAGAAATCCTGACATCATTTTTTTTTCTTAGCTCTGTCTTCAGTCTTTTTTTTCCCCTAGACATTAGAGTGCTTCAGGACACAGCTGTGGACATGGATATTCAGGCTCTGTGCTCCTCAATGGATAATCTCGTTGTAAATGTACAAAAGATTCAAGATACTATTGATCAGAAATCGATGCTAGAACCAAGAATTCCGATTCCTGATTTGTTTTTTGGTGACAGAACTAAGTTCCTGAGCTTCAGAAATAATTGTAAGCTATTTTTGGCCTTGAAACCTCATTCTTCTGGTAATCCTATTCAACAGGTTTTGATTATTATTTCTTTTTTGCGCGGCGACCCACAGGACTGGGCGTTTTCTCTTGCACCAGGAGATTCTGCATTGAGTAATATTGATGCATTTTTCCAGGCGCTGGGATTGCTTTACGATGAGCCTAATTCAGTGGATCAAGCTGAGAAAAATCTGCTGGCTTTATGCCAGGGTCAGGATGATGTAGAACTATATTGTCAGAAATTTAGAAAATGGTCAGTACTCACTCTGTGGAATGAATCTGCACTAGCGGCTTTGTTCAGAAAGGGTCTCTCTGAAGCTCTTAAGGATGTAATGGTGGGATTTCCTATGCCTGCTGGTTTGAATGGGTCTATGTCCTTGGCCATTCAGATCGGTCGTCGCTTGCGCGAGCGTAAATCTGTGCACCATCTGGCGGTATTGTCTGAGAGTAAGCCTGAGCCTATGCAGTGCAACAGGACTATGACTAAAGTAGAACGGCACGAACACAGACGTCTGAACAGACTGTGTTTCTATTGTGGTGATTCTACTCATGCTATTTCTAATTGTCCTAAACGCACTAGACGGTTCGATAGCTCTGCCGTTATTGGTACTGTACAGTCCAAATTCCTTTTGTCCATTACCTTAATGTGCTCTTTGTCATCATATTCTGTCATGGCGTTTGTGGATTCAGGCGCTGCCCTGAATCTGATGGATTTGGATTATGCTAAACGTTGTGGATTTTTCTTGGAGCCTTTGCGGTGTCCTATTCCGTTGAGAGGAATTGATGCTACACCTCTGGCCAAGAATAAGCCTCAGTACTGGGCCCAGCTGACCATGTGCATGGCTCCTGCACATCAGGAAGTTATTCGCTTTTTGGTACTGCATAATTTGCATGATGTGGTCGTGTTGGGGTTGCCATGGCTACAAACCCATAATCCAGTATTGGATTGGAACTCTATGTCGGTAACCAGCTGGGGTTGTCAGGGAGTACATGGTGATGTTCCATTTTTGTCTATTTCGTCATCCATTCCTTCTGACATCCCAGAGTTCTTGTCGGACTTTCAGGATGTATTTGAAGAGTCCAAGTCTGATGCCCTTCCTCCGCATAGGAATTGTGATTGTGCTATCGATTTGATTCCTGGTAGTAAATTCCCTAAGGGTCGTTTATTTAATTTGTCCGTACCTGAACACACCGCTATGCGCAGTTATGTGAAGGAGTCCCTGGAGAAGGGACATATTCGCCCATCGTCGTCACCATTGGGAGCAGGGTTCTTTTTTGTAGCCAAGAAGGATGGTTCGCTAAGACCGTGTATTGATTACCGCCTTCTTAATAAGATCACTGTTAAGTTTCAGTATCCCTTGCCATTGATTTCTGACTTGTTTGCTCGGATTAAGGGGGCTAGTTGGTTTACTAAGATTGATCTTCGTGGTGCGTATAATCTGGTGAGAATCAGGCAGGGAGATGAATGGAAAACGGCATTTAATACGCCCGAGGGTCATTTTGAGTATCTGGTGATGCCGTTCGGACTTGCCAATGCTCCATCTGTTTTTCAGTCTTTTATGCATGACATTTTTCGTGAGTATCTGGATAAATTCTTGATTGTTTACTTGGATGACATTTTGATCTTCTCAGATGATTGGGAGTCTCATGTAAAGCAAGTCAGAATGGTTTTCCAGGTACTGCGTGCTAATTCCTTGTTTGTGAAGGGATCAAAGTGTCTCTTCGGTGTGCAGAAAGTTTCATTTTTGGGGTTCATCTTTTCCCCTTCTACTATCGAGATGGATCCGGTTAAGGTTCAGGCCATCCAGGATTGGACTCAGCCGACATCTCTAAAAAGTTTGCAGAAATTCCTGGGCTTTGCTAATTTTTATCGTCGCTTCATCTGTAATTTTTCTAGCATTGCCAGACCATTGACCGATTTGACCAAGAAGGGTGCTGATTTGGTTAATTGGTCTTCTGCTGCCGTGGAAGCTTTTCAGGAGTTGAAGCGTCGTTTTTGCTGTGCCCCTGTGTTGTGTCAACCTGATGTTTCTCTTCCGTTCCAGGTCGAGGTTGATGCTTCTGAGATTGGTGCAGGGGCGGTTTTGTCACAGAGAGGTTCTGGTTGCTCAGTGTTCAAACCATGTGCTTTCTTTTCCAGGAAATTTTCTGCTGCTGAGCGTAATTATGATGTGGGCAACCGAGAGTTGCTGGCCATGAAGTGGGCATTCGAGGAGTGGCGTCATTGGCTTGAGGGTGCTAAGCATCGCGTGGTGGTTTTGACTGATCATAAGAACCTTACTTATCTTGAGTCTGCCAAGCGCTTGAATCCTAGACAGGCCCGTTGGTCGTTATTTTTTGCTCGTTTTGATTTTGTGATTTCATACCTTCCGGGCTCTAAAAATGTGAAGGCGGATGCTCTGTCTAGGAGTTTTGTGCCCGACTCTCCGGGGTTATCTGAGCCGGCGAGTATCCTCAAGGAAGGAGTCATTGTGTCTGCCATCTCCCCTGATTTGCGGAGAGTGTTGCAGAAATTTCAGGCTAATAAACCTGATCGTTGTCCGGCCGAGAAACTGTTCGTCCCTGATAGGTGGACTAGTAAAGTTATCTCTGAACTTCATTGTTCGGTGCTGGCCGGTCATCCAGGAATCTTTGGTACCAGGGAGTTGGTTGCTAGATCCTTTTGGTGGCCGTCTCTGTCGCGGGATGTGCGTGCTTTTGTGCAGTCCTGTGGAATTTGTGCTAGGGCTAAGCCCTGCTGTTCACGTGCCAGTGGGTTGCTTTTGCCCTTGCCGGTCCCGAAGAGGCCTTGGACACATATTTCGATGGATTTCATTTCTGACCTTCCCGTTTCTCAAAAGATGTCTGTCATTTGGGTGGTCTGTGATCGCTTTTCTAAAATGGTCCATCTGGTGCCCTTGGTTAAATTGCCTTCCTCCTCTGATTTGGTGCCTTTGTTCTTCCAGCATGTGGTTCGTTTACATGGCATTCCTGAGAATATTGTTTCTGACAGAGGTTCCCAGTTTGTCTCAAGGTTCTGGCGAGCCTTTTGTGGTAGGATGGGCATTGACCTATCTTTTTCCTCGGCCTTCCATCCTCAGACTAATGGCCAGACCGAACGAACCAATCAGACCTTGGAAACATATCTGAGATGTTTTGTTTCCGCTGACCAGGATGATTGGGTGTCATTTTTGCCGTTGGCTGAGTTCGCCCTTAATAATCGGGCCAGCTCGGCTACCTTGGTCTCTCCATTTTTCTGCAGTTCTGGGTTCCATCCTCGTTTCTCTTCAGGACAGGTTGAGTCTTCGGACTGTCCTGGTGTGGATTATGTGGTGGACAGGTTGCAGCAGATCTGGACTCAGGTGGTGGACAATTTGACCTTGTCCCAGGAGAAGGCTCAGCTTTTCGCTAATCGCAGACGCCGTGTGGGACCCCGACTTCGTGTTGGGGATCTGGTTTGGTTATCTTCTCGTCATATACCTATGAAGGTTTCCTCTCCTAAATTTAAACCTCGTTTTATTGGTCCGTATAGGATTTCTGAGATTCTCAATCCGGTGTCTTTTCGTCTGACCCTCCCAGACTCCTTTTCCATACATAATGTATTCCATAGGTCGTTGTTGAGGAGATACGTGGCACCTATGGTTCCATCTGTGGAGCCTCCTGCCCCTGTTTTGGTGGAGGGGGAATTGGAGTATATTGTGGAGAAGATTTTGGATTCTCGTGTCTCTAGACGGAAACTCCAGTATCTGGTCAAATGGAAGGGTTATGCTCAGGAAGATAATTCCTGGGTTTTTGCCTCTGATGTCCATGCCCCAGATCTTGTTCGTGCCTTTCATGTGGCTCATCCTGGTCGGCCTGGGGGTTCTGGTGAGGGTTCGGTGACCCCTCCTCAAGGGGGGGGTACTGTTGTGAATTCTGTGGTCACAAGTGGTATTGCAGTCTCTGGGCGTCCTCCCTCAGGTGTTTTAGTGAGCTCGTTGGCTGCCTTGCTATTTAGCTCCACCTGAGTCTGTCTTCCTTGCTCCTTGTCAATGTTCCAGTGTTGGATCTGAGCTACTGCATCTTTCCTTGGGCCTGCTGCTCTGCTAGATAAGTGCTTCTAGTTTGTTTTCTGTTTTTTCTGTCCAGCTTGTTATTATCTTTTGCTGGAAGCTCTGAGAAGCAAAGGGGTGCACCGCCGTGCTGTTAGTTCGGCACGGTGGGTCTTTTTTGCCCCTTTGCGTGGTTTTCGTTTTAGGGTTTTTTGTAGACTGCATAGTTCTCTTTGCTATCCTCGCTCTGTCTAGAATATCGGGCCTCACTTTGCTGAATCTATTTTATTCCTACGTTTGTCTTTTCATCTTGCTAACAGTCATTGTGTGTGGGGGCTGCCTGTTCCTTTGGGGTATTTCTCTGAGGTAAGTCAGGCTTGTATTTCTATCTTCAGGCTAGTCAGCTCCTCAGGCAGTGCCGAGTTGCATAGGTAGTGATAGGCGCAATCCACTGCTGCTTCCAGTTGTGTGAGGACAGTTCAGGTACTGCAGTCTACAGAGATTCCACGTCTCAGAGCTCGTCCTATTGTTTTGGGTTTTTGCCAGATCTCTGTATGTGCGCTGATTACTGCACGCTGTGTTGCCTGATTGCCAGCCATAACAGTTCTTCTTTGTAGCCAAGAAGGATGGTTCGCTGAGACCGTGTATTGATTACCGCCTTCTTAATAAGATCACTGTTAAATTTCAGTATCCCTTGCCATTGTTATCTGACTTGTTTGCTCGGATTAAGGGGGCTAGTTGGTTCACTAAGATAGATCTTCGTGGTGCGTATAATCTGGTGAGAATCAGGCAAGGAGATGAATGGAAAACTGCATTCAATACGCCCGAGGGTCATTTTGAGTATCTAGTGATGCCGTTCGGACTTGCCAATGCTCCATCTGTGTTTCAGTCTTTTATGCATGACATCTTCCGTGAGTATCTGGATAAATTCCTGATTGTTTACTTGGATGACATTTTGATCTTCTCAGATGATTGGGAGTCTCATGTGAAGCAGGTCAGAATGGTTTTTCAGGTCCTGCGTGCTAATTCTTTGTTTGTGAAGGGATCAAAGTGTCTCTTCGGTGTGCAGAAAGTTTCATTTTTGGGGTTCATCTTTACCCCTTCTACTATCGAGATGGATCCAGTTAAGGTCCAAGCCATCCAGGATTGGATTCAGCCGACATCTCTGAAAAGTCTGCAAAAGTTCCTGGGCTTTGCTAATTTTTATCGTCGCTTCATCTGTAATTTTTCTAGCATTGCCAAACCATTGACCGATTTGACCAAGAAGGGTGCTGATTTGGTTAATTGGTCTTCTGCTGCTGTGGAAGCTTTTCAGGAGTTGAAGCGTCGTTTTTGTTCTGCCCCTGTGTTGTGTCAGCCAGATGTTTCTCTTCCGTTCCAGGTCGAGGTTGATGCTTCTGAGATTGGAGCAGGGGCGGTTTTGTCACAGAGAGGTTCTGATTGCTCAGTGATGAAACCATGTGCTTTCTTTTCCAGGAAGTTTTCGCCCGCTGAGCGTAATTATGATGTGGGCAATCGAGAGTTGCTGGCCATGAAGTGGGCATTCGAGGAGTGGCGTCATTGGCTTGAAGGAGCTAAGCATCGCGTGGTGGTATTGACTGATCATAAGAACTTGACTTATCTCGAGTCTGCCAAGCGCTTGAATCCTAGACAGGCCCGTTGGTCGTTATTTTTTGCCCGCTTCGACTTTGTGATTTCGTACCTTCCGGGCTCTAAAAATGTGAAGGCGGATGCTCTGTCTAGGAGTTTTGTGCCCGACTCTCCGGGTTTATCTGAGCCAGCGGGTATCCTCAAGGAAGGAGTCATTGTGTCTGCCATCTCCCCTGATTTGCGGCGGGTACTGCAAAAATTTCAGGCGAATAAACCTGATCGTTGTCCAGCAGAGAAACTGTTCGTCCCTGATAGGTGGACTAATAAACTTATCTCTGAACTTCATTGTTCGGTGTTGGCTGGTCATCCTGGAATCTTTGGTACCAGAGAGTTAGTGGCTAGATCCTTCTGGTGGCCATCTCTGTCACGGGATGTACGTACTTTTGTGCAGTCCTGTGGGATTTGTGCTAGGGCTAAGCCCTGCTGTTCTCGTGCCAGTGGGTTGCTTTTGCCCTTGCCGGTCCCAAAGAGGCCTTGGACACATATTTCGATGGATTTCATTTCTGACCTTCCCGTTTCTCAAAAGATGTCAGTCATTTGGGTGGTCTGTGATCGCTTTTCTAAAATGGTCCATCTGGTGCCCTTGGCTAAATTGCCTTCCTCCTCTGATTTGGTACCTTTGTTCTTTCAGCATGTGGTTCGGTTGCATGGCATTCCTGAGAATATTGTTTCTGACAGAGGTTCCCAGTTTGTTTCAAGGTTTTGGCGAGCCTTTTGTGGTAGGATGGGCATTGACCTATCCTTTTCCTCGGCTTTCCATCCTCAGACTAATGGCCAGACCGAACGAACCAATCAGACCTTGGAAACATATCTGAGATGTTTTGTTTCTGCAGACCAGGATGATTGGGTGTCCTTTTTGCCGTTGGCTGAGTTCGCCCTTAATAATCGGGCCAGCTCGGCTACCTTGGTTTCTCCATTTTTTTGCAATTCTGGGTTCCATCCTCGTTTCTCTTCAGGACAGGTTGAGTCTTCGGACTGTCCTGGTGTGGATTCTGTGGTGGATAAGTTGCAGCAGATCTGGACTCAGGTAGTGGACAATTTGATCTTGTCCCAGGAGAAAGCTCAACTTTTCGCTAATCGCAGACGCCGTGTGGGTCCCCGACTTCGTGTTGGGGATCTGGTTTGGTTATCTTCTCGTCATATTCCTATGAAGGTTTCCTCTCCTAAATTTAAACCTCGTTTTATTGGTCCGTATAGGATTTCTGAGGTTCTCAATCCTGTGTCTTTTCGTTTGACCCTCCCAGACTCCTTTTCCATACATAATGTATTCCATAGGTCGTTGTTGAGGAGATACGTGGCACCTATGGTTCCATCTGTTGAGCCTCCTGCCCCGGTTTTGGTGGAGGGGGAATTGGAGTATATTGTGGAGAAGATTTTGGATTCTCGTGTTTCTAGACGGAAACTCCAGTATCTGGTTAAATGGAAGGGTTATGCTCAGGAAGATAATTCCTGGGTTTTTGCCTCTGATGTTCATGCTTCCGATCTTGTTCGTGCCTTTCATGCGGCTCATCCTGGTCGGCCTGGGGGCTCTGGTGAGGGTTCGGTGACCCCTCCTCAAGGGGGGGGTACTGTTGTGAATTCTGTGGCTGAATTCACTCCTGTGGTCACAAGTGGTACTGCAGCTTCTGAGCTTCCTCTCTCAGGTGTTCTGGTGAGCTCGTTAACTGCTTCATTACTTAACTCCGCCTGATGCTGCTATCCTTGCTCCTTGTCAATGTTTCAGTGTTGGATCTGAGCTTCTCCTGATTGTTCCTGTGACCTGCTGCTCTGTATAGCTAAGTGCTTTTTGCTTTTTTGTTGCTTTTTTTCTGTCCAGCTTGTCTTTTGTTTTGCTGGAAGCTCTGAGACGCAAAGGGTGTACCGCCGTGCCGTTAGTTCGGCACGGTGGGTTTTTTTTGCCCCCTTTGCGTGGTTTTGCTTTAGGGTTTTTTGTAGACTGCAAAGTTCGCTTTACTGTCCTCGCTCTGTCCTAGAATATCGGGCCCCACTTTGCTGAATCTATTTCATCCCTACGTTTTGTCTTTTCATCTTGCTCACAGTCATTATATGTGGGGGGCTGCCTTTTCCTTTGGGGAATTTCTCTGGGGCAAGTCAGGCCTATTTTTCTATCTTCAGGCTAGCTAGTTTCTTAGGCTGTGCCGAGTTGCCTAGGTAGTTGTTAGGCGCAATCCACAGCCGCTTTTAGTTGTGTTTAGGATAGGATCAGGTGTGCAGTCTACAGAGTTTCCACGTCTCAGAGCTCGTTCTTGTATTTTTGGGTATTTGTCAGATCACTGTGTGCGCTCTGATCGCTAAGCACACTGTGTTTCTGGATTGCCTTCATAACACCTGTCATTAGCAAACATAACAGCTGCAGCCAGGATCATATTCCTCACCAATCGCTATACTGATGCCTTTACCTTGTTCCAGTCATTACACTGGTTACCCATCCGCTCCAGAATTCAGTGTAAACTTATTACCCTCACCCACAAAGCACTCCAAGGCTCAGCACCACCCTACATCTACTCTCTGGTCTCAGTCTACCACCCTACCCGTGCCCTCCGTTGTGCTAATGACCCGAGGTTAACATCCTCAATATTCAGAACCTCCCACTGCCATCTCCAAGACTTCTCACGTGCTGCGCCAATTCTTTGGCATACACTACCCAGGATAATTCAATTAATCCCCAATACCCACAGTTTTAAGCCTACCCTAAAAATGTATTTCTTCAGACTGGCCTACCGCCTCAACATACTTATCTAACTAACCCTGTGTTTCCCATTCAACATTTTCTTCATAACCAGGACTCTTGTATCTTGTTCTCACACAATGTATGCGTTTAAAAGCCCTCTGTGTCTATACTTTTACACATGCTGGTTGGTTACCGGTTCATGCAGCATTACATGAACACCTGATTTATTACATTATGGCTGGTCAGAAGCAATGAAAGCAATTGTTACCATTCACCTTTCATGTCTCCCCTATTTCCTCATAGATTGTAAGCTTATGAGCAGGGCACACATTCCTCTTGGTATCTGCTGATTTCTGTGATTATTGTTATGCTCTAATGTCTTTTATTGTCTGTAAAATTCTTAGTATTATTAGATGTGCAAGTATAGTGAATAGACCGTGAGCTATATAATTAGTGACGTATGTGTGTAGTTTACTGCACATGTATTTAGCTAAAAAAAAAAATAGATTAGCGTGGGGTCCCCCTTATTTTTAATAACCAGCTAAGGGAAAGCAGATAGCTGTGAGCTTGGCTTATTATTCTGTGAAGGAGCCAATACCCAATTTCCAGCCTATTAATATCAGCTCACAGCTGTCTGCTTAGCCTTTACCGGTTATTAAAAAAGGGTACCCCCAAAAAATGATGTGGATTCCCCACTATTTCTAATGACCAGCAAAGGCTAAGCATACAGCTTCAGACTGATATTAATAGGCTAGGAAAGTCTATGGATATTGGTTCTTTCCCAACCTAGTAAGACCAGCCCTGAGCCATTCCAGAAATAGTGCATCCATTACACATGCCAATTCTGGCGCTTAGCCTTGGCTCTTACAGATTGTGGTGGCAATCGGGGTAATGGGTTTGTGGGGTTGATGTCAGCAGCTGGTGCTGACATCAAGCCCTGGGGTCAGTAATGGAGAGGTGGCTGTCAGACATTCCCATTACTAACCCTGTAGTCAAACGAAAGAAGGAGACACAAGTCTTTTATTTGTAAAAAATCATTCCCCTATAATTTCAGTGCAGGCTCGGCGGCGCAGTACAGGCTCGGCAGCTCAGTACTGTTTCTGCGGCTCAGTGCAAGCTCGGCGGCTCAGTACTGTCTTGGCAGCTCAGTACTGTCTCTGCGGCTCAGTGCAGGCTCTGCGGCTCAGTGCAGGCTCTGCGGCTCAGTACTGTCTCTGCGGCTCAGTGCAGGCTCCGCGGCTCAGTGCAGGCTCCGCGGCTCAGTGCATGCTCCGCGGCTCAGTGCAGGCTCTGTGGCTCAGTGCAGGCTCTGCAGCTTTTTTAAGCTTCTCCTGGCCACTGATTTTCAGCTGATGGATGACCGGGCCACGAGCCCTGTTCTGTCGATCGGTGGTGGGGCTTGCACCAGTCTAACAATCCAGTGGATCATTTCTGTACATCGTTATACCACTTTTAGACTTCAGGGCTGAGCTGCAGTACCGGGCACAGCCTATAATTAAGAGTGGCGCTGTTTCTGGGAGAAAACTGTAACTTTTTTTTCTCTCTTTTCAGTTTTCATGCATGTATTCACAATGATTTTTTTCTCTATTTTCAGCGGAGTAGTCAAGGCGCCAGAAACTCAAGCAGTTTTAGGAGTGGAAAATTATTTGGAGGTGAGTAACGGGGAAGAGCCCTGACTGTTATTACCTGAGATGTCACATGTCCTGATGACTGAGAATGGAGGAATAAACATTAATGTGTAAGTCCCTCCTTACCTCCTGCGGACCCCTATCAGCCAATACTGAATTATTTTGTCTCATAAGAAAAAAAAATGTATCGGTGGCGGATTAGAAAAATATCGGCTCCTCTCTGGCAGCCTCCTGGATAGTTACATGGGACGGATCGCCTGACGCTGCACAAGGGGACAACGCTGGCCCTGATGACCCGTGAAGCTTGGGGTGAACCCCTAAAACCGCAGTTGGTGCATACATTCATTGTGCTGGTTCCTTCTTGATTGGGTAGTGTTATTTAGGTCACCGTCTGGCGGTGATATTTATGCTCCTTATAGAAATGGAACCTCAGATAAGACAAATAGTGCATGGAAAGAATTTAGGGACTTATTTATCACTGATTATATATAAACAAAAAAGCATAAACTCCATTCCACCACGACAAGGTGTACCCCAGGCGGGATGGTACCTCACTCTTCTGGTTCACCTCAATATGTGTGATTAGGACCCGGATCTGGACTTTTCTGACACCTTGGGGTACGCCTTGTCATTGTGGGATGGCGGTTACATTTTTTTTTCTATCAAAACAATGTTAACTACGTACTCTGTTATTTACATGTATTATTACCCTAAAGTATGTCAATATATAGAATTTGCTCATTTTCTTTCTTACGTTCCGCTAGTTAAATGGCCACCGTGTGAATACCACCTATGCATTGCACTTATACCAACATATGATCTAGCTTAATTTTTTTAATTTTTTTTTTGTACAAAAAGGAGCACTGCTCCCCTTTTTTGTGTTGTTCATTTTGTTCATACAGGCAGGTGTCTGAACAGTCGGGACCCAGTGTCACACGTGCAGGTGACACATGTGGATCCACAGGGCCGGACTTGCCTAGGAGGGGGAGCAGCTAAGCGGCTACCTGTTTTCACTGGAGCTCCTGATGGTAGAGTCAGGCTTGAGCTGTGGGTACCCGCTAAGTACCCTGGTCCTGCTTTGCCCACAGAATCAGCTGACACATACTGAGGTGAACTACAAGAGAGTTAGGTCCCTTCCCAATTGGGTACACCTTGTCGTGGTGCGATGTCTTTTACATTTTTTTTTCTCCAAACGCAATGCTAAATAAATACTCTGTGTTATGTACATGTATTATTACTATTTTGTCCTTGCTACACGGTATTTGCTTATTTATTTATTTTTTTCATTTAACCCCTTTCTGAAATCCGACGCAGTATCCCGTCCATGTGGGCTGGGCCCGTATGACCATGGATGGGATAGTATGTCGAAGCCGTTCGGCTGCCCACAGGGGTGATGAGCGGCCGATCGGGGTGGGTGTCAGCTGATTCTCACAGCTGACACCCGGCACTAAGTGTCACGGACCGCTCCCGGCACTTTAACCCCTGGAACACTGCGATTAAACAAGAGCGCAGCGTTCCGGTGGCATAGAGAAGCATCGCGCAGGGAGGAGGCTCCCTGCGTGCTTCCCTCAGACCCTCAGAACAACGCGTTGTGATTGTGTTGTTCTGAGGTTCTCCCTGCCCGCAGACCCCTGGGTCCAAAATGGTCGCAGGGTCCTTCCGGGTTCTGCAGGGAGGTGGCTCTCAGTGCCCGCTGAGAGCAGGACCTGAAAAGCCTCGTTCACTGCCTGTCAGATTGCTGATCTGACACAGTGCTGTGCAAAGTGTCAGATCACATGTAAAGTGCCATGGAATAAATGGCGCTATAAAAATGTATAATAATAATAATCAGTGATCTGACTTTATACAGTGATGTCCCACCCTTGGGACAATGTAAAAAAGCTAAAAAAAAAAATATTATACCTTGTAAGAATATTTTTTAAAGAAATTCCTAAATAAAGAAAAATAAATATTTTTCCAATAAATACATTTCTTTATGTAAATAAAAAAAACAATAAAAGTACACATATTTAGTATTGCCGCATCCGTAACGACCGAACCTATAAAACGGCCCCACTAATTAGTGAACACCGTAAAAAAAAAAAATAAAAAAGGAGGCAGAAAACAACGCTTTATCATCATGCCGCCGAACATAAAGTGGAATAAAACGCAATCAAAAAGACAGATATAAATAACCATGGTACCGCTGAAAACATCATCTTGTCCTGCAAAAAACGAGCCACCATACAGCATCATCAGCGATAAAAATAAAAAAGTTATAGCTCTCAGAATAAAGCGATGCAAAACCAATTATATTTTATATGAAATAGTTTTTATTGTATAAAAGCACTAAAACATAAAAAAATGATATAAATGATGTATCGCTGTAATCGTACTGACCCGAAGAATAAAACTGCTTTATCAATTTTACCAAACGTTGAACGGTGTAAATGCCCCACCAAAAAGAAATTTATTAATTGCTGTTTTTGTTCATTCTGCCTCCTAAAAATCAAAATAAAAAGAGATAAAAAAAAAGTCATGTGCCCGAAAATGGCACCAATAAAATTGTCAACTCGTCCTGCAAAAAACAAGACCTCACATGACTCTGTGGACCAAAGTATGGAAAAATTATAGCTCTCAAAATGTGGTGATGCAAAAACAATTTTTTGCAATAAAAAGCATCTTTTAGCATGTGACGGCTGCCAAACATAAAAACCCGATATAAAAACTCGCTATAAATAGTAAATCAAACCCCCCATTATCACCGCCTTAGTTAGGGAAAAATAATAAAATTAAAAAATTATTTATTTCCATTTTACCGTTAGGGTTAGGGAATAAAGTTAGGGTTGAGATTACATTTACGGTTGGGATTAGGGTTAGGGGTGTGTTTGGATTAGGGTTTCAGTTATAATTGGGGGGGTTTCCACTGTTTAGGCACATCAGGGGCTCTCCAAACGCGACATGGCGTCCTATCTCAATTCCAGCCAATTCTGTGTTGAAAATTCAAACGTGCTTCTTCCCTTCCGAGCTCTCCCGTGCGGCCAAACAGTGGTCCCTCCCCCACATATGGGGTATCGGCGTACTCCATACAAATTGGACAACATCTTTTGGGGTCCAATTTCTCCTGCTACCCTTGTGAAAATAAAAATTTGGGGGCTAAAAAATGATTTTTGTGGGAAAAAATTATTTTTTATTTTCACGGCTCTGCATTATAAACTTTAGTGAAAAACTTGGGGGTTCAAAGTTCTCACAACACAACTAGATAAGTTCCTTGGGGGGGTCTAGTTTCCAATATTGGGTCACTTGTGGGGGGTTTCTACTGTTTAGGTACATCAGGGGCTCTGCAAATGCAATGTGACGCCTGCAGACCAATCCATTTAAGTCTGCATTCCAAAATGGCGCGCTTTCCCTTCCGAGCTCTGCCATGCGCCCAAACAGTGGTTTACCCCCACATATGGGGTATCAGGGTACTTCGGACAAATTGCAACAACAACTTTTTGGGTCCAATTTCTCCAGATACCCTTGGGAAAATAAAAAATTGTGGGCTAAAAGATCATTTTTGTGGAAATATAATAATTTTTTTTCTTTTCATGGCTCTACATTATAAACTTTTGTGAAACAGTTGGGGGTTCAAAGTGCTCACCACACATCTAGATAAGTTCCTTTGGTGGTCGAGTTTCCAAAATGGTGTCACTTGTGGGGGGTTCCACTGCTTAGGCACATCAGGGGCTCTCCAAACGAGACATGGCGTCCGATCTCAATTCCAGCGAATTTTGCATTGAAAAGTCAAACGGCGCTCCTTGCCTTCCGAGCTCTGCCGTGCGCCCAAACAGTGGTTTACCCCCACATATTGGGTATTTGCAGAGCCTTATTTGCCACTAGGCACGGGAGGGCATGTGCCTAGGGCGCTGGCCTGCAGGGGGCGCCACCAAGACGGAGAAGAACTTTTTTCTTTTTTTTTCCAACCTCCTTTCCCCTCCATTTGACAATCCAGGAAATCTGTTGTCTTTTCAGAGGGGGCGCTCCTCCATATTAACTTACATGCAGGGAGCTGACTGACCCAGGAAGTAGTGGCGCCGCATCTTCCAGGGTCAGAGAGGTCCCTGCATCCGAGGTGCTGAAGGGTCTGCATGTGAGGAAGATGAGATCATCTCTCACTGCAGAGGTCACAGCAGAGGAGGAAGACGACATGGGAGGAGGACACAGGAGCAGGTGAGCGCTCATAGAGCTGAAGATAGGGGGGAGGCTGCTGCAGTATACTGGTGAGAGGAAGCTGGTGACGAGAGGCTGTGCTGTATACTGGTGAAGGGAAGCTGTGCTGTATACTGGTGAGAGGAGGCTGGTGATGGGAGGCTGTGCTGTATACTGGTGAGAGGAGGCTGGTGACGAGAGGCTGTGCTGTATACTGGTGACGGGAGGCTGTGCTGTGTACTGGTGAGAGGAGGCTGGTGACGGGAGGCTGTGCTGTATACTGGTGAGAGGAGGCTGGTGACTGGAGGCTGTGCTGTATACTGGTGAGAGGAGGCTGGTGACGGGAGGCTGTGCTGTATACTGGTGAGAGGAGGCTGGTGACAGGAGGCTGCTAGTGTATACTGGTGAGAGGAGGCTGGTGACAGGAGGCTGCTAGTGTATACTGGTGAGAGGAGGCTGGTGACGAGAGGCTGTGCTGTATACTGGTGACGGGAGGCTGTGCTGTGTACTGGTGAGAGGAGGCTGGTGACGGGAGGCTGTGCTGTATACTGGTGAGAGGAGGCTGGTGACTGGAGGCTGTGCTGTGTACTGGTGAGACGAGGCTGGTGACGGGAGGCTGTGCTGTATACTGGTGAGAGGAGGCTGGTGACTGGAGGCTGTGCTGTATACTGGTGAGAGGAGGCTGGTGACGGGAGGCTGTGCTGTATACTGGTGAGAGGAGGCTGGTGACGGGAGGCTGTGTTGTATACTGGTGAGAGGAGGCTGGTGACAGGAGGCTGCTAGTGTATACTGGTGAGAGGAGGCTGTGCTGTATACTGGTGAGAGGAGGCTGTGCTGTATACTGGTGAGAGGAGGCTGGTGACGGGAGGCTGCTGGTGTATACTGGTGAGAGGAGGCTGTTCTGTATACTGGTGAGAGGAGGCTGGTGACGAGATGCTGCTGGTGTATACTGGTGAGAGGAGACTGTGCTGTATACTGGTGAGAGGAGGCTGGTGATGAGAGGCTGATGGTGTATACTGGTGAGAGGAGGCTAGTGATGGGAGGCTGCTGGTATAGACTGGTAAGAAGCTGGTGACGGGAGGCTGCTGGTGTATACTGGTGAGAGGAGGCTGTGCTGTATACTGGTGAGAGGAGGCTGGTGACGGGAGGCTGCTCGTGTATACTGGTGAGAGAAGGCTGTGCTGTATACTGGTGAGGAGGCTGTGATGGGAGGCTGCTGCTGTATACTGGTCAGAGGAGGCTGGTGACGGGAGGCTGCTGCTGTATACTGGTCAGAGGAGGCTGGTGACGGGAGGCTGCTGCTGTATACTGGTGAGAGGAGGCTGGTGACGGGAGGCTGCTGCTATATACTGGTGAGAGGAGGCTGGTGCTGCTGTATACTGGTGAACAGGGGAGGCTGGTGCTGCTATATACTGGTGAACAGGGGAGGCTGGTGCTGATATTTACTGGTGACAGGGGAGGCTGGTGCTGCTATATACTGGTGAACAGGGGAGGCTGGTGCTGCTATATACTGGTGAACAAGGGAGGCTGGTGCTGCTGTATACTGGTGAACAGGGGAGGCTGGTGCTGCTATATACTGGTGAACAGGGGAGGCTGGTGCTGCTGTATACTGGTGAACAGGGAAGGCTGGTGCTGCTGTATACTGGGGAACAGGGGAGGCTGGTGCTGCTATATACTGGTGAACAGGGGAGGCTGGTGCTGATATATATTGGTGAACAGGGGAGGCTGGTGCTGCTGTATACTGGTGAACAGGGAGTCTGGTGCTGCTATATACTGGTGAACAGGGGAGGCTGGTGCTGCTATATACTGGTGACAGGGGAGGCTGGAGCTGCTATATACTGGTGAACAGGGGAGTCTGGTGCTGCTATATACTGGTGAACAGGGGAGGCTGGTGCTGCTATATACTGGGGAACAGGGGAGACTGGTGCTGCTATATACTGGGGAACAGGGGAGGCTGGTGCTGCTGTATACTGGTGACAGGGGAGGCTGGTGCTGCTGTATACTGGTGAACAGGGGAGGCTGGTGCTGCTGTATACTGGGGAACAGGGGAGGCTGGTGCTGCTATATACTGGTGAACAGGGGAGGCTGGTGCTGCTGTATACTGGTGAACAGGGGAGGCTGGTGCTGCTGTATACTGGTGACAGGGGAGGCTGGTGCTGCTATATACTGGTGAACAGGGGACGCTGGTGCTGCTATATACTGGTGAACAGGGGAGTCTGGTGCTATGCAGTCTGGGGATTTGGGGAGACTGACACTTTAGAATGGGGATTAGGGGGCATATTCCTACAGAATAGATTTTATTGGTGCTATAATGTTAAATCTACTTTATTTAATATGCAGATGAGGGTGTTTCGCAGCACACTTGCATTTGTATACTAAAGCTTGTCTTTATTGTCAGCGTTCCGTTAGTAAAAGTGAGTGCTGTCTGTAAGTCTGCGCTTGCTCACTGGATGAGTACAGCAGCAGCGCTCCAAGTGTCAGTGTGGGTGCACACAATGTGGCTGCAGGCTCGCTCTGACACCATTGGGGGTAAAGGGGTTAAAGCAAACCAGTCAGCGCACTAAACTACAGGCATTGTCAAGTCAGCGCTGTTGTACTGATTGAAATCATACCTGGTGATGAAATCTGTCTTGTGGCTGTTGTTTAATCTGTATTTGTAATTTTCAGTTAATGATATGCTCGTGCTCCGGGGCGGGGCTGTGGGCGGGGCTATCACAGGTAATCCCTCCATGTGTTATTTTTCAAGCACGCCGAAGACACTTGGTTAACACCCGAGCATGCTCAGATAACACCTTATCCCAGCACATTCACTCATCTCTATTTCCTACCCCTCTATTAGGCCATTACAGATGAGCATATGAAAAATCAACCATCCAGATTTTCATCCGTTTGTCCATGTTTTACGTCCGTGCTTGATCCGTTTTCTAACATCTACATTAAAAATGTGCATGACCAAATACCGTTTTCTAGGTTTATACTAGTAATGTATCTGTAATAATCGGACTCCGCCCGTATGTTTTGCGTGGGAGCTGATATATATTTTTATGCTCCATACATGTGAATGGGTGAGTCTCATCCAGTATATGCTAGAAAGTAGTAATTCTGCGGTTTTCTTTCTCGCGGACGGTCGGACCGAGAGAAGAATCGTTCATGTGAGCAGCCCTATTGAATAACCTGAGTCATCCTGCCGTCCGGTCAAACATTGGATGGCGCACGCCCGATTTATACCCTCGTCTGCATGAGCCCTAAGCCTAAGAATCAGCCGGCAGATAACAGAACGGTTCTCAGCAACTTCTGAAGGAAGAAACCTTGGAGGATGCCAAGTTAATGAGCGCTTAATTAAAGACTGAGAATGCATTGCTGTGTCAGGTGGCTCCCGGCCACGTGTCCCCCGCTGGGATCTGCCGCTGCATCACCTGCTAGTAATTAGCGGGATCCCTACCCCACACCCTTTGCCTGCTGGAGAGCTCCATGCACGCTGCGCGGCACCACCTGGAGACCGCAGCCATCTAGGGATGATGGCTTCCACCATTCTTGGCTTATTAGAAGGCTTTATGGCCCTTCATTGTTAATATACATGCATACAGTGTCATTCTGGAGTATATCCTGCAATTAGCCAAGCTGTTATGAAAATTGAGGTTCTCACCTATTCATCGGGTACTGTTAGATCACCCGATCACTGGGACTTACCAGAAAGGAGGGTCCCCACTACCCCCCGGCTGCAAGATTGCATCCGAGTAGTCCTCTATGGAAGACAGGGGCTGCGATCAGCGCATATATGGCCTGCTGCTCCATTCATCTCCTCCTGGCCGTGGTCGGAGAACATAGGAGGCTCCAGTCTGGTGATCGGTGTCCCACGCTGATCTAACAGTTATCTGTATCCAGTAGATAGGGAAACACCTATCAGCGAATTTCTGACACCAAATCTGAGAGTAGTATTATGTAGGGGCAGAGATCCTGATTCCAGTCATGTGTCACTTACTGGGCTGCTTAGTGTAGTTTTCATAAAATAACAGTTTTATCAGCAGGAGATTATCACTACAAGACTAGAAAAACCTGCCGCCAGGTAATGCTGCCACGCCACACAGCTTTATGCCTATGCACAGTGTACACAGTAATCAGACAATCAGTGTTATGGGCGGGGTTATACAGGGCTCAGCATTCAGAGAACAGCTAGATCTGCAGCAAACAAAACGGGTATTATCAAAACTACAGCAAACAGCCCAGTAAGTGACACATCGCTGGAAACAGGGTCTCTGTCCTTACATCATGCTGCTGCTGTTAGATTAGGTGTCAAAAACCTGATGACAGATTCCCTTTAAAGATACTGATCCAGGCTGGATGTGGTGACGTATAGTGTAGAATACAAGAGAGAATTTTGTGGCTGAGATGTCGAAAGAAAGAGCCGAAGACAATACGCAATTAGCGTTTTCCACCAAATTGCTCATAATCATCGTAGGAAATAATTACAATGTAAAGTGCCAATCTGGCCTTCTCTTGTTTATTTCCCTCAAATCATCTTCTATTTCTACTATTGTCAACCAGACTTTAACATCTGCACAGTTGTAATAAATATATATAATATGTGTGTGTATCGAAGATACAAAATGGCACACCTCTGCATATGGTCCTACTATGGGATTTCTATTTTGTGTCTACAGCTCCTATGCAAGCTTCTGCCTCCATGGCAACAGACTACAAACAAAGGTTGTAGTCTGATCCGGCAGTCATACTTGGTGGGGAGAGCGGATTTTGTGATGAAGACTTCAAATTTGCTACAGCCAGATCATTCCTAAGTTGTAGCTTGGCCTCAGCCTCTGACGTCACTCTTTGAGATATTCTTGATTGTTTAGATTCATTTCTATTCAGGGTACGAAATAGATTTTCCCTTGCCCCGTCCACTGCAACCACATCCAGCATATACAGACGGGCTTGTCTATTTTATATTCCATATATACTCAGGTATAAGCTGAGTATTTCAGCACATTTTTTGTGCTGAAAATGCCCCCCTCAGCTTATAAACGAGTCATTGTCCCAGAAAAATGGAGGGGGAGCGGCCGAGCAGCGGGTGAGAGAGGCAGGAGCCTGCGGCTGCAGCTAAAGCCTGTGCCGCTGCTAAAGAGAAATTAATATTCACTTTGCCGGCAGTGAATATTCATTTCTCTTATAGCTTGCACAGTTACAGCCGCAGTCGCTGTCTTCCAGCACACATCCTACTTACCTTCCCTGCGCGTCCTCGCTGCATTTCCTTCCGCTTCCACCAGGTCTTCAGGCCGAGTGAGCAAGTGCCCCAGCTCATTAAGGTAATGAATATTCATGTCTCTCCACTCCCATAGGAGACACGTAATCACTCGGCCGGAAGAGCTGCTGGCACCGGAATGAGATGCAGCGAGGGCGCGCAGGGAAGGTAAGTAGGATGTGTTTTTTTTTTTTATAGGAACCATGCATACACGAACGGGGAGCCATGCATACAAGGACGGAGATGGGGAGCCATGCATACAAGGACGGAGATGGGGAGCCATGCATACAAGGACGGAGATGGGGAGCCATGCATACAAGGACGGAGATGGGGAGCCATGCATTTAAGGACGGAGATGGGGAGCCATGCATACAAGGACGGAGATGGGGAGCCATGCATACAAGGACGGAGATGGGGAGCCATGCATACAAGGACGGACATGGGGAGCCATGCATACAAGGACGGAGATGGGGAGCCATGCATACAAGGACGGAGATGGGGAGCCATGCATACAAGGACGGACATGGGGAGCCATGCATACAAGGACGGAGATGGGGAGCCATGCATACAAGGACGGAGATGGGGAGCCATGCATACAAGGACGGACATGGGGAGCCATGCATACAAGGACGGAGATGGGGAGCCATGCATACAAGGACGGAGATGGGGAGCCATGCATTTAAGGACGGAGATGGGGAGCCATGCATACAAGGACGGAGATGGGGAGCCATGCATACAAGGACAGAGATGGGGAGCCATGCATACAAGGACGGACATGGGGAGCCATGCATACAAGGACGGAGATGGGGAGCCATGCATACAAGGACGGAGATGGGGAGCCATGCATACAAGGACGGACATGGGGAGCCATGCATACAAGGACGGAGATGGGGAGCCATGCATACAAGGACGGAGATGGGGAGCCATGCATACAAGGACGGAGATGGGGACCCATGCATACAAGGACGGAGATGGGGACCCATGCATACAAGGACGGAGATGGGGAGCCATGCATACAAGGACGGAGATGGGGAGCCATGCATACAAGGACGGAGATGGGGAGCCATGCATACAAGGACGGGGATGGGAAGCCATTTATACAAGGACGGGGAGCCATGCATACAAGGACGGGGACGGGAAGCCATGCATACAAGGACGGGGAAGGGGAGACCTGTATACCAGGATAGGAGTGAGGGGACAATGCATACCCGGCTTCTACTCGAGTCAATAAGTTTTCACAGTTTTTTGTTGCAAAATTAGGTGCCTTGGCTTATACACGAGTATATACGGTAATACAGGAAAAGTCCTATATAAAGTTTACTATAACTTTTTCCATGATTTTTTTAAACTTTTTTTTTGTATCTGTTTCTTTTGCATCGACACAAGCTCCGATTGAGTTATATGTATCTTAGGACAGATGAGTCAGCTCATAGTAACCGGATGAGGGTGGGGAAAGGATGTTGAGTCTGTCTTCAGATCCTATAAACTATTCTGTCTTGTTTAATGTCATTATCTGATTATTGCACGACAAGATTTCTGAGCAGCATTCCTAGAAAAGAAGAAACGGTAATAGTTAGAGAAAAACAAAAATATCTATGCACTAGGAGAACATCTGTCCTCATCCCCTATATCTGTCATCTGTCATTGTCCTGGCTCCCCTATGTGTACAGGAGCCTAGAAGACAGATACAGTCATATGTAAAAGTTTGGCCACCCCTGGTTAAAATTAATGTTATTGTGAACAGTTTAAGCAAGTTGAAGATGAAATGATCTTGAAATGGATAACAAATATGGCACATTTCTTTTGTGTTTTAGGCAAAAAAAACTGTATATATTGTCATATTTTACATTTTTAAATTTACAAAAAGGAAAATAGGCCAATGCAAAAGTTTTGTCACCCTGCATGGTTAGTAACTAGTATCACCCCCTTTTGAAAGTATCACAGCTTGTAAATACTTTTTGTAGACAGACAAGTCTTTCAATTCTTGTTTGATGGATTTTCATCCATTCCCCCTTGGATAATTCTTCCAGTTCCGTAAGATTCCTGTGTCGTCTTGCATCCACTGCTATTTTGAGGTCTAGCCACAGATTTTCAATGATGTTCAGATCAGGGGACTGTGAGGGCCATTGTAAAACCTTCAGCTTGCTTTTTTGAGGTCGTCTATTGTGGATTGTGGCGTGTGTTTAAAGGGACTCTGTCACCTGAATTTGGAGGGAACAGTCTTCAGCCATAGGGGCGGGGTTTTTGGGTGTTTGATTCACCCTTTCCTTACCTGCTGGCTGCATGCTGGCTGCAATATTGGATTGAAGTTCATTCTCTGTCCTCCGTAGTACATGCCTGCACAAGGCAAGATTGCCTTGTGCAGGCATGTACTACGGAGGACAGAGAATGAACTTCAATCCAATATTGCAGCCAGCGGGTAAGGAAAGGGTGAATCAAACACCCCAAAACCCCGCCCCTATGGCTGAAGATTGTTCCCTCCAAATTCAGGTGACAGAGTCCCTTTAAGATCATTATTCGTTTGTAGAAGCCATCTTCTTTTCAACTTCAGCTTTCCTACAGATGGTGTTATGTTTGCATTAGGAAAGATATATATCTTGTTACCGTGTTAGCGATAGGAAAAAAATGTCGCTGTTCATTTGTGCACGTTTCTTTAGAAGTGGTTTTAGTTCCATAAAGGTGCGGTACATTCTGGTATCCTCCATTTTGATACAGGAAAGATATATATCTTGGTACCGTGTCAGCACCCTTGGTACCCTTTTTATTTTTTTTTCCTCTGTGCTATGTTGTGCATAAATATGTGATTCTTCAGAATTTGTTTTAGTCTTTGCCTGATGAAGAGACCTGTGTAGTCTCGAAAGCTTGCAATTTGTTACCATCTTTTCAGTTAGCCATTAAAAGGTATCAACCAATGAGAACTCTCAATTCTAAATATATTTGCATCAAGAATTTGTTGGAATTTCATTGAATCCATTCTTCCCTCTACCCGTGAAATGTTCCCGTCCCATTGGCTGCTGCAAAACCCAAAACATGATTGGTCCATCCCCATGCTAAATGGTTGGCGAGATGTTCCTTTTCTGAAATTCTGTGCCCTTTTTTCTCCACACAGACCTTTGATCATTGTGAACAGAGAGTTCTATCTTAACCTCATCCGTCCACAGGACTTGTTTC
This sequence comes from Ranitomeya imitator, assembly GCF_032444005.1. NCBI lineage: Eukaryota > Metazoa > Chordata > Amphibia > Anura > Dendrobatidae > Ranitomeya > Ranitomeya imitator. The sequence goes on from NC_091291.1 coordinate 117,010,590, forward strand.
CAAAATGCATCAGACTTGATTAGATGTTCTTTTGCATACCTCTGGCTCTGAATTTGATGGTGAGGCTACAGGAGTGGTTTTCTTCTAATGACTCTTCCATGAAGGCCATAATTGTATAGGTGTCTCAGAACAATGTACCACAACTCCAGAGTCCGCTAAATCTTTTTGAAGGTCTTTTGCAGTCAAGCAGGGGTTCTGATTTGCCTCTTTAGGAATCCTTCGAGCAGATGTCACTGAAATTTTGATTGTTCTTCCAGACCTTATCTTGGCCTTTCAGACCTTATCTTGGCATCCACTGTTTCTGGTAACTGACATTTCTTAATTACATTTCTAACTGAGGAAAGGGCAACTTGAAAACTCTTTGTTATCTTCTTATAGCCTTCTCCTTCTTTGTGGCCTCCACCATTTTCAGAGTGCTAGGCAGCCGCTTAGAAGAAACCATAGCTGCTGTTTTTTGGCACAAGGTTGGAGGAGGCTGGGTTTTTATAAAGCTGGGAAATGTGCATCACCTGGCCTTTCCTAACGATGATAGTGAATAAGCCATAACAGGCTAATTAAAGTCTGAAACCTTGGTCAAAGTTATTTGAGCACACAAATCTCGAGGGGTGCCCAAACTTTTATGTCGGCCCATCTTTCCTTTTTGTAATTTTTAAAATGTAACAGCTGAAAAAATATATATATTTTTACCTAAAATACAAAGGAAATGTGTCATCTTTAACTTTAGGCCTTTCAGAAATAATTTCATCTTCAACTTGCTTAACTGTTCACAACAACTGTAATTTTGATCAGCGGTGCCCAAACTTTTACGTGCCTCTGTAGAGATGAACAATGCAGAACTCGGAGGGTCCGTGATGCTTTTTGAAAGAGAAACCTATGTATTTAGAAACATGATCATCATTTATCTATGTAATTGAACGTATACTTTATAAAGCTTTTTTTTTTACAAATTAGGCAAATTTCATGTTCTGGCCATTGTATACGCCAATGTGGCCATTGAGTTCTGGTCAGCAGATCCATGGACAGTCTGTAGATCACTGTCCATACTCGCACCATGAGACACGGTGTGGGAAAACGTATAATACCGCGTTCTCCATCCAAAGTGTATGGCACTGATGGAGGCGGACAAGTTCATCTCACTGCAGTTCTGAGCAATAATAACTTGGTTATGTAAGATACTTGAAGACCATGAAAAAGTAGAATTTTTCATGGCTGTTCTTATTGAAGTGCAAATTACAGTGGAGAGATGTGGGAGGACGCATCAATCATCCGTCAGCCCTCCACCGGCTTATGTGACTCACTGCTAAGCCCCCACGTTGTGCCGAAATCAAATACGTTTTACACTAGGAGAGTTTTGGCAAAACAAACTAGAAGTTTTCTGAGTAAAATATTTCTAAAGTGACGGATCAGGAATTATGTAGATAATTAGGCAGAGCTTTTTCTTTTTTTTCCCCAATCTTTTCTGGCTTTAAAAGGTAATTTCAAGTTTCCTTCTACTAATGTATTAGTCAGAGAAAACCTCGGGATATCAGCACTTACAATTCAGCTGTATGGTTTAATTGTTATGTCAGCATGTGGATACATAGCAAGGACGGGCAACGATTCAGTCCGTCCAGGACCTTGGGCACGGCTTGTTGTTGACCGGTACAGCCTTCTATATAATGTATTAGTCAGAGAAAACCTCGGGATATCAACACTTACAATTCAGCTGTATGGTTTAATTGTTATGTCAGCAAGTGGATACATACCTACCTATTAACCGCCAAGAGCAAGAGACACTACTCTATCCTCCTCCTCCTGGACCCGTCCTCTGCCTTTGACACAGTGGACCATTCCCTATTATTACAGACCCTCTCATCCCTTGGCATCACAGACTTGGCCCTATCCTGGATCTCATCATACCTAACAGACGGACATTCAGCGTCTCCCACTCACACACCACCTCTTTACCTCGCCTCCTATCTGTCGGAGTCCAACAAGGTTCTGTCCTTGGGCCCCTGCTCTTCTCCATTTACACTTTTGGCCTGGGACATCTCATAGAATCTCATGGTTTTCAGTATCCCCTCTATACTGATGACACACAGATCTACATCTCTGGACCAGATATCACCACCCTACTAACCAGAATCCCTCAATGTCCATCTGCTATTTCATCCTTCTTCTCCGCTAGATTTCTAAAACTTAACATGGACAAAACAGAATTCATCATCTTTCCCCCATCTCACGCGACTCCCCCCAACGAACCTATCCATTATAGTAAACGGCTGCCCACTCTCCCCAGTCCCACAAGCTCGCTGTCTCGGGATAATCCTTGACACTGATCTGTCCTTCAAACCACATATCCAAGCCCTTTCCATGTCCTGCCGCTTTCAACTCAAAAATATTTCACGGATCCGCACATTCCTAAACCAAGAATCTGCAAAAACCCTAGTCCATGCCCTCATCATCTCCCGCCTCGACTACTGTAACCTCCTGCTCTGTGGCCTCCCCTCGAACACTCTCACACCCCTCCATTCTATTCTAAACTCAGCTGCCCGACTAATTCACCTGTCCCCTCGCTATTTCCCGGCCTCTCCCCTCTGTCAATCTCTTCACTGGCTCCCCATTACTCAGAGACTCCAGTACAAAACCCTAACCATGACATACAAAGCCATCCACAACCTGTCTCCTCCATACATCTGTGACCTCGTCTCCCGGTACTTACCTACACGCAACCTCCGATCCTCACAAGATCTCCTTCTCTACTCCCCTCTTATCTCCTCTTCCCACAATCGCATAGAAGATTTCTCTCGCGTATCACCCTACTCTGGAATTCTCTACCACAACATATCAGACTCTCACCTACCATCGAAACCTTCAAAAAGAGCCTGAAGACCTACCTCTTCCGACAAGCCTATACAACCTGCAGTAACCACCGATCGACCAAACCGCTGCACGACCAGCTCTATCCTCACCTATTGTATCCTCACCTATCCCTTGTAGATTGTGAGCCTTCGCGGGCAGGGTCCTCTCTCCTCCTGTACCAGTTGTGACTTGTATTGTTCAAGATTATTGTACTTGTATTTATTATGTATACCCCTCCTCACATGTAAAGCACCATGGAATAAATGGCCCTATAATAATAATTAATAATAGCAAGGACAGGCAACGATTCGGTCCGTCCAGGATCTTGGTCATGGCTTGTTGTTGACCAGTACAGCCTTCAATATTGTGTACGGCACCCATTTCATGATGGATGAATGATAGTTAGGGTTATAATCCGCAGTTTCATTAGTCCTGTGCCATTTAACAGTACATGGAAATTCAAGGAAAAAGAAAGCGGTCACTAGGGAGCACTGTGAGGGTCACAGTTAAAATTGAAGGCAAAAGGTCCACCGCAGCTCCAGCCATTAACCTTCTAGGAGGATACAGAATGCAGTAGAAAATAGTAATAACGGTCCTAGGAGCGCTGGAAATGAGACCAAAGCAAGGATGTTAGTGTTGAACCACAACGCGTTTCATGAAATGAGACCTTGTTTTGGTCTAATTTCCAGCGCTCTTAGGACCGTTATTACTATTTTCTGCTGCATTTAACAGTACATGGGTATAAAACAAACATAATTGCTAACTTTTCTGTTGGGGAACGGAGACGTAAATATCTCATCCTCCCACCCCAACCGGGAACTCCCTTGACCCACTCTAGATTATTTACTATGTGGGCAACCTGCTTCTTTGATCGAGTAGTCCTGATTTCCCTGGATTGTGTCTATACATGATGTGTGACTTCAAGGCAAAGGAGGAGGCCGTCATGGGCGGGGAAAAGAGCTGGAGTGACGGAGGCTTCAGATCTACCATAACTCTTCAGCCACATTTGCATATCAATTCAAACACCGATTTCTCAGTAACTGAGGAACGGACCGGCCATGTAAAGGTATTGCTGGACTTGTCTTTGAAAGAGCTACTTGTACTAATACATAGTTTGGGAGATGAAATCCTGCTGACTGATTCCCTTTAAAGACTGTTGCCCTGCAGTTCGGCCGGCCTTTTGGTTAGTGTACTTTCCCCTTTGGAGCCGATAGCTCATTGTACATTGGAATCATCCAAGGTCGGATTAAAGATACTCAGAACAAGTTTTTTAAGGAAGCCAATAGTTTGTTTTCTGTATCCCTGGATGACTGCCATCCAGACCCTACCAGACGAACACAGCGGCCAGACTTTTAATAAAGACCTCCATTTATGCAGATATTGACTTTGCAAAAGTTTTTTTTCAAATACAACGGGAAATGCTGGCATTGCATTTTATCACTGGCATCAAACATCAATCCGAGATCGAATCCAAAAGAAAAAAAGAAAATCTGCGTTGTACTTTTATGTGTAATCTGGTGCTCGGCCAGTATCTGCTGCGTTGGTAGTTTTTTTTTTTTTTTTTATTGAAACCATGTGGGGAGATGTATCCATCGTTTGTGAGGTTTCATGAAATTCTTTAACCCCTCTGTGCTATCAACTATGATCAGCCGCATCCATGAAGGTCATGGGAAGAGCAGGTTTATTATAGGATTATTTGCTTCCTGCTAAACTGAAGAATTTCTGGATCTTAACTGTTAGCATTCATCATCAGCTGTTCTGAATCTGATAGGGAAGCGAGCGTTGCTTCAGTTCTTCTTGGTGGTCCACGTCCAGCAGCATTGATGGCGGCGGGCATGACTCCAAGTCGTTGGCCTGCATCTGATCACTCCTCAAGTGCTCTTACTTTCGTAGGAGGGTCTGGGTCTCGTACACATGACATTGGCTGATTTTTTTTTTTTTTCCTCCAACGAGGTCTCTTTTTTATGTTTCGACTAGACTTTTGATTAATATTTATATCTAGTTTTCTGCATTCCTTTACCATGAACATTCGTAAAATGGCTTTGCTGATCATAGTGCGCGTTGTCTGAAGCCCCAAAAGAAAATTCCTGCCGATTGTCACCCTGTGACTGTTCGTGAGTAGGGAAAGCGGCCCTGAATCATCCTTAGGACTGAAAACCTAATTATCCCTGCTCCCAAAGGTACCTCTAAAGGTGAGGAGGCTTGGGCCACCAGCCTTACTGTTCTCCTGTTATTTCCTAAGCTGTCCCTTTTTCTCCCCTGGAGGCTTGGGACGTGATATGCCAGTGTATCAACACGTAAGACAGATGCGGAAAACAGGAAGCAACAAACATGCAAACACTCTCCAAATTTGAGAGGTCTATAGGGAAGGATAGGAATGTACCAATCAATTGGGAATAGGACAATGAGGAAACCAAAGCATACACCCAAAAACAGCACGTAGCTATCTCCAATAGCAACAACGATCTCCAATTCAGCACAGCGTCTCCAAGGAGCTAGGAAACAAAGCTTTCACTGGCAAGGAAAAGAAGGTCTGGCCAGGTTTTATAGAGAGAGGAAATGACCAGATCAGAAGCAGCTGAAATGGAGCTGCATGTTTCTGACCAGTATAGAAAGGGTCGTTAACCTCTTCAGCACTAAAGGAAACCAAATCCATTTAACATGGGACACAAACACACAGGTTAAATGATAGATCTGCGGTTCATAATACATCTTCTTACCCCAGATCTCCCAGGAGGACGTGACACACTTGTGACACCGATACAGTGACGGATCAGCCTCTTTTACGTCATCACAAGATGGCTGATATAAGCAGCATTGGAATTCAAGAAATACCTCTCTCTCTGCCCCATGAAATGTGATGCCATAGTTAAAGTTGTGTGCATTTTTTTTTGTTGCCAATCAGTAGTCAAGTTTCTGCAGAACAGGATGTCGTCACTTCTGATCGTGGCGGAGACTACTGCACTGAAGTAAATGGATTGCAGGATTAATCAAAGATTATGTTATCTGCATTTCTCCTAAATGTTTTACAGTTGATTTTAAAGGGGTGTTCAACCCCTCGATGTTTGGTGACAACGTGGAAGCCCTACTATGCTTGGTTCAGCAGTGAAGGGACCTTATTGCTCTTGCTTTGCCCCTAATACTACTGAACGGGGAAGGTTTTGAAGGTTGGACCTCTAACATCTTGTGATAGCCCATCAGTTTGATTTCGTAGAAAAACTTTGAGATGTTATTTATGGCCAGTTCGAAGACTCATTAAAGAAAACTGATAATGAATTACAGAAATGTCTCCGTTCATCTCATTGTCCAGTGTCTGGCTGTATGACAACTTGCTACAGCAGGAGCCTCTCCCTTTGCCCTGTCTACTGTTGGACAAAATTACTATCTTGTCCTTTTGTCTCAGCCCTATCCTTCTACCATTCATCAGTCAAACGTGGGACAGATCAGCTGCGGTAACCACTGTAGGCATAAGCAGAGAAGGTAACTGCCTAGGATGCTAATAAAGGGGAAGGGTATAAGGGATGAAGCTGAAATTTTGCATTTTGACACTAAAAGAGCTTGTCTTGCCTCTGCGTGCAGCTCTCTTTTCTTGCACTTTAAGATCCTGGAAATAATCCGTCTCATCCCCCAAACCAGTGGATTATATAGACTGGATTAATGGAAATGTACTTCATATATGAGTGGGAGTATGTAATCAGTCAGAACCTCCTCCTGGCAATGTCAGTCCTGGAACCAATCTACATAGTGCTGTAGTACTTTACCTATATATATATATATATATATATATATATATATATATATATATATATATATATATATATATATATATATATACTCGCGTCCATTTGGTCACTCCATATTCCACCGCAGCTGTACGTTATGCAGATAGGTCAATGTGAATGAATGAACACGGAGAGAATTAATTTTGTGGGGCGGAAGAGGAACCTTTTTGCTGAGCGATCATTTTTGAGGAACCTCCCTTTGCTCTTGGGATCGGCTACACGGTCACGCTTCTGTACGGCATTAATATTTTATAAGCTGCAGTGAATCCCGGGCTCATATGTGGACATTTTTGGCTTTGTCAGATGTGTAGAGACTGAGCACTCAGATCTCCGAGCCAAGCCACGCAACGTTCTTTCTAGGACTACGGAGCACTCCAGAAAACGAGGCTGCGACCGTCTGTCCTCGCCAGTCTCTGCTGTGCGCAGCGCGGGGGGTTGTTTCTTACTCGTCATAAATATTTAAGTCCGTGCGAGCGGAGATGGAGAGTGCAATCCAAGTCCATTATCAAGTCTGAGGTTATGGCGGTGCTCCGAGAGTGCATATTTAAAGGGCCCTAAACTAAAGGGTTATGGAGTGAAATGCTAGCACGGCATCATCTGATTGACCTGCGTGATGCCAGACTATATGATTAGCTATTGAATGGCCATTAATGGTATTCAGGCCGTATCCGGTTTCCTCAAACACTTTAGATGATCATTGTATATCTGCAAATTGCAGTTACTGCAATACTGGATTAAAGAAAACCAAATTTTTTAAGGCGAGGTTTACAGGGTTTCATCTGCAGTCCTATGTAAAACCACGGATAACACAAATTCTACTCCCATCTTCAGTCAAATATCAGAGCATATTCGAGATATCCTTGTAGTGATGAGCGAATATACTCGTTACTCGAGATTTCCCGAGCACGCTCGGGTGACCTCCGAGTATTTTTTAGTGCTTGGAGATTTTGTTTTCATCGCCGCAGCTGAATGATTTACATCTGTTAGCCAGCATAAGTACATGTGGGGGTTGCCTGGTTCCTAGAGAATCCCCACATGTACTTATGCTGGCTAACAGGTGTAAATCATTCAGCTGCGGCGATGAAAGCAAAATCTCCGAGCACTAAAAAATATTCGGAGGTCACCCGAGCGTGCTCGAGAAATCTCGAGTATCGAGTATATTCGCTCATCACTAATCCTTGGCTGAATTGCCCGTGATGTTAGAGGTAGCACGTGCCGAGTCTTGATATTTTGTGTATTAGTCATTTATTTTTTATTATTCTCCACCTTCGATATTAAGCCAAATATTCCTAATAACCAACCTCCGCCTATCCTCCGCTTGTTCCTTCGATGCTCTTCTTGTCTTGTTTTTCTCTTTTATTCTTAGCCTTGCTTTGTGGGAGTCACAGAAGCGTGACTGGAGGTAGGCCCCTAATGTGTTGTCAGGTTCCCCCCTCACGCTCCTGTGACTCCTTATTCATTCCACATGTTCTGCTTTCAACCCCGGCAGCCGGGAGCAGGCAGGGAGATGGCCGGAGTGCGGCAGATCTGGGAACAGAACTATTCCAAGGGCTGCGGCCTGCTGCCAAGCCAACGCCGTGTGGAAGAGAGAAGAATGCAGGCCCGAGCCATGAGGCCGCTAACTGCCTTATGGATTGGTGTGTGTGTATGTATACATGTATGTGTGTGCGTGTGTGTGTATGTATATATGTATGTGTATGTGTGTGTGTATATATATATATATATATATATATATATATATATATATATATATATATATATATAATATATATAAATATATATATATATATATATATATATATATATATATATATAATGAAAAAATTGGAACAGCATCAAATTACTACCTTACAAGGCATGCAGAGCTCTCCCAACCAGCAATCCAATGGTCAAAAAGTAATAAACTCAAAAACTCAAAAAAAGGAAAAGCTGCACAAAATAATTGAAAAAAAGTGGACTTTAATGCCTGAACGGCGTGGCAACGTTTCGGATGTGTTATCCTTTGTCAAGTCAAGATAACACAAATGATAACACATCCGAAACGTTGCCACGCCGTTCAGGCATTAAAGTCCACTTTTTTTCAATTATTTTGTGCAGCTTTTCCTTTTTTTTTTGAGTATATATATATATATACACACACAGTTAGGGCCAGACATATTTGGACAGTGACACAATTTTCGCGAGTTGGGCTCTGCATGCCACCACATTGGATTTGAAATGAAACCTCTACAACAGAATTCAAGTGCAGATTGTAACGTTTAATTTGAAGGGTTGAACAAAAATATCTGATAGAAAATGTAGGAATTGTACACATTTCTTTACAAGCACTCCACATTTTAGGAGGTCAAAAGTAATTGGACAAATAAACATAACCCAAACAAAATATTTTTATTTTCAATATTTTGTTGCAAATCCTTTGGAGGCAATCACTGCCTTAAGTCTGGAACCCATGGACATCACCAAACGCTGGGTTTCCTCCTTCTTAATGCTTTGCCAGGCCTTTACAGCCGCAGCCTTCAGGTCTTGCTTGTTTGTGGGTCTTTCCGTCTTAAGTCTGGATTTGAGCAAGTGAAATGCATGCTCAATTGGGTTTAGATCTGGAGATTGACTTGGCCATTGCAGAATGTGCCACTTTTTGGCACTCATGAACTCCTGGGTAGCTTTGGCTGTATGCTTGGGGTCATTGTCCATCTGTACTATGAAGCGCCGTCCAATCAACTTTGCAGCATTTGGCTGAATCTGGGCTGAAAGTATATCCCGGTACACTTCAGAATTCATCCGGCTACTCTTGTCTGCTCTTATGTCATCAATAAACACAAGTGACCCAGTGCCATTGAAAGCCATGCATGTCCATGCCATCACGTTGCCTCCACCATGTTTTACAGAGGATGTGGTGTGCCTTGGATCATGTGCCGTTCCCTTTCTTCTCCAAACTTTTTTCTTCCCATCATTCTGGTACAGGTTGATCTTTGTCTCATCTGTCCATAGAATACTTTTCCAGAACTGAGCCGGCTTCTTGAGGTGTTTTTCTGCAAATTTAACTCTGGCCTGTCTATTTTTGGTATTGATGAATGGTTTGCATCTAGATGTGAACCCTTTGTATTTACTGTCATGGAGTCTTCTCTTTACTGTTGACTTAGAGACAGATACACCTACTTCACTGAGAGTGTTCTGGACTTCAGTTGATGTTGTGAACGGGTTCTTCTTCACCAAATTAAGTATGCGGCGATCATCCACCACTGTTGTCATCCGTGGACGCCCAGGCCTTTTTGAGTTCCCAAGCTCACCAGTCAATTCCTTTTTTCTCAGAATGTACCCAACTGTTGATTTTGCTACTCCAAGCATGTCTGCTATCTCTCTGATGGATTTCTTCTTTGTTTTCAGCCTCAGGATGTTCTGCTTCACCTCAATTGAGAGTTCCTTTGACCGCATGTTGTCTGCTCACAGCAACAGCTTCCAAATGCAAAACCACACACCTGGAATCCACCCCTGACCTTTTAACTACTTCATTGATTACAGGTTAACGAGGGAGACGCCTTCAGAGTTAATTGCAGCCCTTAGAGTCCATTGTCCAATTACTTTTGGTCCCTTGAAAAAGAGGACGCTATGCATTACAGAGCTATGATTCCTAAACCCTTTCTCCGATTTGGATGTGGAAACTATCATATTGCAGCTGGGAGTGTGCACTTTCAGCCCATATTACATATATAATTGTATTTCTGAACATGTTTTTGTAAACAGCTAAAATAACAAAACTTGTGTCACTGTCCAAATATTTCTGGCCCTATACATATATATATGTATATTTTCAAAATTTTAGGTGTGAGAAAAATGCTGCAGAGTAAGAATGCCTTTGAAAATAGGAGTGTTAATAGTTTTCTTGCTGATTGATAAAAATAAAGTATTGGACAAGGTTTAAATCTAAATCGCATTAATATTTGGGGTGACCACCTTTTTTGCCTTCGTCACTTCTTCTAGTTACTTGTGCTTGTACACGGTTTTGAAGGAACTCGGTAGGAGATTGCTCCAAACATCTTGGAGAACTAACCGCAGATCTTCTGTGGACGTCGCTTGTGCAAATCCTCCTGACTGTTCATGTAATCCAACACTGACTCCATAATACCCAGATTACGTCTCTGTGGGGGGATGTGATGATCCGGCCCCTGCAGAAATTTGATCTCGATTCCATGGAGAGACAGAAGCGTTTTCACAAGTGACATCCACAGAAGATCTGTGGTTAGTTCTCCAAGATGTTTGGGACAATTTCGCCTCCGAGTTCCTTCAAAAACTGTTTCCAAGTACAAGTACCCAGAAGAACTGATTTATTCATTTTCCGTTTTGTTCAGTGCCAAAAATAAACTGTTAATTCCTTTCCCGTAGTTTTTACATACCTGCCTAAAACTTCTGCACAGTATAACGTGTGTTTGTGTGTGTGTGTGTATTTGTATCATATCAATTATTTAAAGCAGTTTTTGGTGGAATCCGCTAAGAAGGCTGCAAAAAAAAATATTTCAAGAGAAAATTAAACTCTTCTAAACCTTTCCAGGAAAACTGAAACTTGCTCAAAATAGAGCTTTTTCAAAATTGGTTTTCTGGTTAAAAAAAAGGCTTTTTTGTACTCCTCAAAAGACTACGTGTGAACATCACCTTACCGGGCGAGTTTACCGAGCTATGCAGCGATAATTCTCTTGCTCCTATATTGCTGTGTAAGGAGGCAAATTTCCATCCAGGGTTTTCTGGCTGGTGAGTTGACGCAGCTAATAAAGCCATTAGTCCTTGCATTAGGTTTTATGCCTGACGTCCAGTGTGGTTTATGCTTCCAGCACTGGATCCAATGACGTCACATTCCCCCCCCCCCAAAAAAAAAACCCAGTAAATCTGCTATGTGTCGCCACGTGCCACTAATCTAAGCAGCACAGGCCACAGGATGAAGTGATGCTGGGTCAGTGCCAGCTCCATGGAAATGAGCCTTCCTGAATTTCCCACTAAGTAAACTAGACTATGACGGTGCAGATCTGATCGTTATTCCAGCTAGATGATCGTTTGTATTCATTCGTTTACATTTGCTTATTTTGTTGCACATTTATTATATTTATTATATTTTATATTGATGACCTATCCTTAGTATAAGCCATCAATATCCGATCGGTTGGGATCCAACTTCAAGAATTTCCACCGATCCACTAATAGACAATGGCCACGACGCATCAGAAGGTCATTCCCATTCACTTGTATGGGATAGAGCTTGCAGTACCAGTCTTGGCCACTATGTAACTTACGGCGCTGTGCCATTTTCCGCTGCGTTGTGCTCTTTTGATCAGTTGATCGGTGGAAGATCTGGTAGTGAGACACCCACCAATCTCATGCTGATTACCTATCCTGACAACCTTCTTTAATAAGCCCAAAAGTGAAGTATAAGTTACATCTTATGATACTAATTGATTCTTACTGTTGGCTTCTCCCATTAGAGGATGATGAATGACTCCAGCTTAGCTGCCATGTTTGTTGTAGACTTTGATATTCTGAATCCACCATGTATTTTATTAAATGCAAAGGTCAGCCCCCCTCCCTTTTGATTTACGCTATAGCTCTGCTTTAATATATTTCAGTTGTTACTGCTAGCAATTTTTATGCACGCTAATAATCTGAAGGTTTAAAAATAAATCTCCATTTTGTTTCTAGATCTAAATTCTTAGCTAATTAACTTATTTATCGATCTCTGTTCTCTCTGGAGCTTTGTCTTTTGGATGCAGAGCTCCAAATTCCCTGCATTCACATTGCTTTAAAAAAAATAAAATTTTGACTACCTGCAACCGCCACTAGGGGGAGTTCACAGTATACACTGAATTCAATAATTACACATATGTAGTTGCAGGCTCCCTCTAGTGGTTGTTGCCGGTATTTATGCCGGTATATATATGTTCATTTTATCAGTTAAAACTAAGCTCCGACTGTTAAAAAAATCACGGTAGTTTACAAAAAAAAGCAAAGTGTGGTCAATGTTGTAATTTTTTTTATCATATAGATCTTCTGAGGGTAGCAAGTAAATATCATGATCACATTCCAGGTATAACATATTCAATAGGCCTGTGCCCATGTGTGATGTACTGCAGGGTGATGGGCAGCAGCATGGCCAGGGCATGTAAATGTCATCTGTTAGTCACCAGAATATATTATTTCTCAGGGAATATCTGGTTTCCTGCTCATGAACAATATGATTTTTCTCTATAATGAAAACCACATGTATGTTGTAACAATGCAGACGTGGGGAACAGAAAAGACTGATGTTTCCTTCTGGTTTCCAGGCATACTACAGCTTGTTTTGGTTACAAAATCTACATTTTTCTTCATTTTTGTTACCTCCACTGGGCCAGGTTCAAAAAGTCTACAAAAGTGATTCAAGGCATCAGCCAAGTACATTGTGTAATGTATGTCTATAGAGTTAAGTTATGGTAGTGGGTAAGCTGGTGATCTCGCACCTTAAAATGCAATTTTACTTGGCAACGTGAACATTCTGCAAATGATTTACCACTAGATGGTGCTGTGATTAAAAAAATGTGGTATGTATGATCACTGTGATCCTACACACTGCCACTAGATGGTGCTGTGATAAAATTACAGCATCTATCATTAGTGTGATCCTACACACTGCCACTAGATGGTGCTGTGATTTAAAATAACAGCATCTATCATTAGTGTGATCCTACACACTGCCACTAGATGGTGCTGTGATAAAATTACAGCATCTATCATTAGTGTAATCCTACACACTGCCACTAGATGGTGCTGTGATAAAATTACAGCATCTATCATTAGTGTAATCCTACACACTGCCACTAGATGGTGCTGTGATTTAAAATAACAGCATCTATCATTAGTGTGATCCTACACACTGCCACTAGATGGTGCTGTGATAAAATTACAGCATCTATCATTAGTGTGATCCTACACACTGCCACTAGATGGTGCTGTGATTTAAAATAACAGCATCTATCATTAGTGTGATCCTACACACTGCCACTAGATGGTGCTGTGATAAAATTACAGCATCTATCATTAGTGTGATCCTACACACTGCCACTAGATGGTGCTGTGATAGAATTGTGGTATGTATCTATAATTAATGTTATCTTACACACTGCCACTAGATGGTGCTGTGATAGAATTGTAGCATTTATCATTAATGTGATCCTACAGACTGCCACTAGATAGTGCCGTGGTAAAATTGTATATTTATTATTATGTTCCCACACACTGCCACTAGTTGGGGCTGTGATTAAATTGTAGTATGTATCATTAATACTATTAATAAAATTGTGGTATTCATTATCCAATGGATGTTAGACACTGCCACTAGATGGGTCTCTAAATAAAAATGTTATGTGATCCTGTACACTGCCACTAGATGGTGCTGTGCTAAAATTGAAGTATTCATAATTAACGTGATTTTATACACTACCACTAGATGATGCTGTTGTAAAATTGTAGCATTTATTATGTTCCTACACTCTGCCACTAGATGGAGCTGTGATAAAATTGTAGTATTTATTATTAATGTGATTTTACAGGCTACCACTAGATGGTGCTTTGGTAAAATTGTAGTATTTCTTATTATTAGTGATTCCCCACACTGCCACTGGATGGTGCTGTGATAAGAATTGTAATTAATGTGATCCCACACACTGCCACTAGATAGTGCTGTGCTAAAATTGTAGTATTATTAATGTGATCTCCATGCTGCCACTAGATGATGTTGTGATACAGTTGTGATATTTGGCTGTGGTAATAGTAATTAATGTGATCCCACACACTGCCACTAGATGGTGCTGTGGTAAAATTGTGATTAATGTGATCACACACTGCCACTAGATGGTGCTGTGGTAAAATTGTGATTAATGTGATCGCACACACTGCCACTAGATGGTGCTGTGGTAAAATTGTGATTAATGTGATCGCACACACTGCCACTAGATGGTGCTGTGGTAAAATTGTGATTAATGTGATCCCACACACTGCCACTAGATGGTGCTGTGGTAAAATTGTGATTAATGTGAGCCCACACACTGCCACTAGATGGTGCTGTGATGAAATTGTGATTGTGATCCCACACACTGCCACTAGATGGTGCTGTGGTAAAATTGTGATTAATGTGATCCCACACACTGCCACTAGATGGTGCTGTGGTAAAAGTGTGATTAATGTGATCCCACACACTGCCACTAGATGGTGCTGTGGTAAAATTGTGATTAATGTGATCACACACTGCCACTAGATGGTGCTGTGGTAAAATTGTGATTAATGTGATCGCACACACTGCCACTAGATGGAGCTGTGATGAAATTGTGATTAATGTGAGCCCACACACTGCCACTAGATGGTGCTGTGGTAAAATTGTGATTAATGTGATCGCACACACTGCCACTAGATGGTGCTGTGGTAAAAGTGTGATTAATGTGATCCCACACACTGCCACTAGATGGTGCTGTGGTAAAATTGTGATTGTGATCCCACACACTGCCACTAGATGGTGCTGTGGTAAAATTGTGATTAATGTGATCCCACACACTGCCACTAGATGGTGCTGTGATGAAATTGTGATTAATGTGAGCCCACACACTGCCACTAGATGGTGCTGTGATGAAATTGTGATTAATGTGAGCCCACACACTGCCACTAGATGGTGCTGTGGTAAAAGTGTGATTAATGTGATCCCACACACTGCCACTAGATGGTGCTGTGATAAAATTGTGATTAATGTGATCGCACACACTGCCACTAGATGGTGCTGTGGTAAAAGTGTGATTAATGTGAGCCCACACACTGCCACTAGATGGTGCTGTGATAAAATTGTGTTTTTTGCCATTGTGATTTTACACACTGGCTCTAGATGGCGCTGTGACACTATTTGGTATTAACTTGAATCTGCCACTTGAGGACACTGTGAAAATATAGGCCATTATTTGTTTTTGTTTGGAATTTTGCATTTATTATATATTGTGATGGTTTATATTTGACACTTTTTTTCTGGCCATAGGTGGCTGCACAGAAACTCAGACCAGTTGGAAACGTGAAATTTTCAATCTCCAGCCGTACCGACTCTGGAGTCCATGCGATCTGCAATTCTGCACATGTGGACATTGAAAGGACCCCAGATAAAGCTCCGTTCTCAGAAGACATATTGGTGAAAGCTTTAAATTTCCATCTACACCCTGAGCCCATCTGGTGAGAGTTGCCAGTTATTGACACAGAGCAATGATAGTTCTTTATGAAATAATAATGAGTGTCAGACATTGGTTTCGGATTTAGACTTTCCTGGAAGAAACTATTTTTTTCTAGTGCTTATCGACGCCCCGTGCTGGTTAATGCATGTATATGTCAGAAAATTGGTCATCCATTCAATCACTGGCCTTATAAACCGAGAAACATATAGTATACCAGCTCATATGGCGGAGAAATGATCAACTACAATACTGCCCTCCGGTGGACAGTTATATGAAACCAGAACACATGAGCTGCGCGCACAGTGAACAAGCCCGTAGAGACATGTTCACACCACCTCCGGTGGACAGTAGTAGAACTATTACTGTACTGTTCCCATATGAGCAAGAGTAAAAAGCGTTTTTTCGAAATGATGATCTTTGATATTTTGCTCGTCTTTCACCTACTTAGCTGGTCAGTGAAATTTGACCACCCCATAATGGCTCTTTTCCCATTTCTGATAGTTTTTTTCTACTCCCTCCCCAGTGTTAGAGATGGCAGCAGGAAGAGGGAAGCTATTGTACACAAATCAAAGTATGGAGAGGGGGAAAGCATCTATGTTCTCAGGGAGGGAAGAGAAAACATTCTGTAAATAAGGAGGAAAGCATCCCTCCCCCCATGCCAGGTTAATGTCTAAAAAAAAATTATAGCCTGTGCTGTATTTGTACAATAATTTATAACTTTTTTTTACACTTTTCTAAAAATGAAATAGGAGGGGCTTAGCAAAAGGGGTGTGTCCTACCAATGCATGACTGATTTACTACAATGTACGACAGAAGACTGGTATATATTATAGCTAAAATCTATACCAGACAGATTCTGGCACATGGACAGCCCAAAGATTCTCTAAATTTAATCAGAGGTGTGAGTCTATGAATGAATTTGGTGCGCCTGATACCAGCAGGTTCAAGACAGTGGCTTTACATACATGTAAGTCACATGCCAACTAGACATTCACTAGGATCGTCTAGTCGGAATGTGGCTGGCAGTATGCAAATTGCCTACTTTTGGTCACATGACCCACCTGCGTGGTTGAATCCTGACAGCGTGCAGTGTTCACACTGTGAGGATTTACAAGTCTACAGTCACATAGTGATTTCAGACTCGAGTCCTGAGCCTGGACAATCCCTTTAAATGCCATTATTGTGCCAAAGGGATATGTTTTTTATCAAGATCACCGATCGTCAGGGCACAATGGCTTTGCGGTGGTGCTTCACCATAAAGGGAGGAAACGTTTTTAGAAATCCTGAAATGTATGAATGTACGTTTCATGGATCCAGATAAAGCATGGCGAGGCCGACGTCACCCCACCGGTCCTGGGCGACGTTCTGAGACACCGGGGATGCCTCATGTCAAGTGCTTCACTTCACAATTGTTTCTTGATTTAATTATATGGGGATAATCTGGCGCCGATGTCAGGAAACCGCCAAGCTTTAAAATCCATTGCAGATGCCGCTGGCAGTCGGGAGACGTCCAGTAACAGAGATAAGCTGCGGCGCACGGCGTGTTACTGTTGCTAACAGATGAGGCAGAGCGGCAATGATTTCTGGCCTGTGAACACAGAAGCCTGTACATTCCTGCCGGTAATGCATCGCTCGCACACAATGCGTTCCCATGGTAACTAATTATCACTACAGCCCTCGCTGCGCAGCCCTTACCTGGAGGTGGAGAGGGAATAGGTCTAGTTCATGAGCCTTGGCGACGCTCGCTTTTTGGGAAGTCAAACTACACAGCGTATGTTAACCCATTCATATTCTTCGGTATATAACGGTTAAAGGGACGGCGACAACAAATATCATCATGATGTAAATATATTACTATGTAAGATTCCAACAATTCCAACACAATAAAGGATGTGGTGTGAGATAAAATTATTATATGTTTTATATACGTAATGAAAAACTTTATAGTTAAAGGCGTTGTGGCTTAAAGGAATTGTTCGGTGGAAACAATTTTCCGCCTATCCTGATACCCAAACGACTCCATTTACATTCTATGAGGTTGCCAGAAAAGGAAAAGTTCAGCCCCATAAGGGAGTAAATAGAGCAGAAGTCGGACATGCGCACTGTCGCTGTATCGACTGTTCTGCTGATCGGTGCATGTCCTGATGGTCAGACTCACACGAGAAACAAGTTATGACCTATTCACTTGTTGTTACCGGATAATCCCTTTAAAGAGAATCTGCCAGAACTGGGCAGCCTTTGATGTTATTCTATTCCTGTTGCTCCCCTGAAAATTTCATGTTGTGTTTTTTTTTTTTACAATCCGCCATACGGTTCCAGAGATATGAGGTTTTTTTAATTACTGCTACTTATTTATCGTCTTTACAAAGGGGCGTGGTTCACAGGATCCTCAGGGGCGTGTCTTTAGGCTCCTCTGCCTTATTACCCTGTGAGTTACGCCCCATCAGTAGGGAATATAAAGATTAGAACTAAATAAAAAAGCCCATATCTCTGGAACCGTAAGGCGGATTTAAAAAAAAAACCAAAAAGCGAAATACTTGGGGGATCAGCGAGACTAAAACTAACGTAAAAACACTTTTTTTGATTTTACATTGTGACAAGTTTTCTTTAAAAACATTTCATTTTGTTTTTCAGATACTAGAAATGTATCATTTCAGACCCTTAATAAAATGATCTATCCCCACCCTCTATGCAGCATACTAAAGGCCTTTCATGTAAATGATGACTTTCATGCCCGTTTCGACGCGGTCTCGAGGACATACTTGTACCGAGTAGTCACTGGATGTGAACGCAAAAATTTGCCGGTGTTTGAGCGCAATCTATGCTGGGTGGCGAGTGAGAGGTAAGTGTCATATCTGTGTGTCCAATTCTCGATTAGCAGATTGACCGCATTCGCTATCATTTATCTGGTTTCTTTTCCCAGTCATCTCGATATTCCGCGGATTCAGGAGGCCGCACAGTTTTTTGTTGGGAAACATGATTTCAGTGGCTTTAGGTCCACGAATAACGAGACGCCATTTAAGTCTCCAGTCAAGACTTTGCAGCAAGCGGATATAACCCCGTCCACCCGCCTGTTACCAAATCTCTTACAAAACAGGTATTATTATATCTTTCATTCTTTGGGTTCTGAACTAGGAGGCTCCAGATCTTCCAGAAGCAGACATTAAGTGGTTATATACTCTGCCTGGCATCCTACTGAAAAGCACTATTGGGAGGAGCACTGTGAGTAAAGCTTGTGGATTTCATCCAATCAGAGTTGCAGAGAATACTCCATGCAATGCTGATTGGCTGAGAGTAGCTGACTGGTAACAGCTTGCAGTGCTCCTCCTAGTTTTCCTTTCTAGCTGGATGCCAGGCACACTATACAAGCCTCCTATGTATAGTTCTGTGAGCTCTGAGTTGCCGGTCTATAATGTCTCTGTCTGATAATGAGGTTGTGCTGGCTTTTTTTCTCTTTGGTGTTTCTTCTATAAGCCCCTTTTGAAGTTTGATAAATGTTGGGGCATTCTACCACGATCTTTGTTGTGCACAGCATCTGATGTTACCACGTGGGCGGCCGGTTCTCCGCCGTCATTGTGACTCAATCTTGGCGTGATCAGTTAGTCTCATTAAAAAGAAATGATCTATAGGTGTCCGACAGAAAATCCCTCAAGCGTCACTCAGAAAACTAATGTGTTCCGACTTATTACAGCAAATTAGTCAGATTTGGCCGGTGCAGCGTGTCCATTCTCTTCCCTATTGGGAGTTCATCACTAATCCGCTGGAAGTAGCAATTCCACAATGTTGGGACACTTTGTGATATTTTTATTTTATTTTATACCATATGAGGTCTCTGGAAGCCATTGCTGACCCAGCCGGTGTGTCATTTCCTTTTCCTCCCAAAATCTTGCGCAGAATAATCTCGTAAATCTAATTTTTGGGCAATGAAAAAAAAAGAAGTTTGGTGATTAATCAGTTTAGCAGTTTAACATTTAATTAAAACAAAATAGAAATCATGAGATGAGGTCCACTGCCCTTTACAGTTCTGTTTTCTGACTGAGCAATCATTATTCAAAGGGAGAAAGACAATAAAGAAAAAATACCTACTGCTCCTCCATTCACTCGTGGCTCCTTTCCCGACTCCCAATTTTAGAAGTAGTGGCAGTCACACAATGGTGGGTGTCATCCTTCACTTTGTCCACCAGCTCCATTTGTGACCTGTGCTATTTCCTTTACAAGTAGTTTTAAAGGGGCTGTCCAGGCTTGGGGTCCAAGTCTGTAGTCTCTGTATGTGACTGCAGACTTGTGAGAGCTCTGGTGATTTTCATGCATGTGATCACATGCCGACTAGACGTGCTTATCCTCAATTAGTGCAAGGAAATTAAGCAAGGTCTAGTCTGAATGTGACCAGAAGTATACAAGTCTCATGCTAGCAGTCACTTTACCACGATGTCATAGAATCCTGACAGCGCAGGTTGTGAGTATTCACAAGTCTGCAGTCACATAGAATGACTGAAGATTTGAGCCCCAAGCTTGGACGACCCCTTGAAGGTACCCACACATCTTGTATAAATGTTGGCCGAGCACTTGTGTCTTTCCTGACTCCTCCACATACACGAATGTTTAGCTCAACTGAGCGCTCTCTGTAGGATGAGTTGCATAGAATTAGGAAAGGATTCTTTACAGTAAGAGCGGTCAGACTTTGGAATGCCGACCACAAGAAGTAGTAATGCAAGGCACTATTTCGGCATTAAAAAAAAAGGCCGGATCTCCTAAAAAAAATGACATTTGTGGGTCATAATGTAATGATAGAGAATGTAGAACTGGTGGAGAAAGGTTGAGCTTGATGGACCTGTATGTGTTTTATTACCTCTGTAACTATAAGTTCATCATGGATCACCTGATTTCTTGTTTCCGTCCTGGACTTCAAAAAAATAATAAAGAAAAATAATTTAAAAATAAAGCGACTTCCGTTTTCCAAAGATGGTAGTCACTAAGTATAATACACATTTTCTAATTTATTATTTTATTGAAAAAAAAAAATTCCCGGTAATTATAAGAAAACTGAGACACAACATGACGCACGGGAATGACACGGCAATTTAAAGGCAGTTTACGGGCAAATGGGAAAACCTATTTCTTGTGTAGTTATATAATATTAATGGCTTTTCTCAATTAAAACCCGTAAAGGATTTTTTTAAAAAATGGCTACTTTCTTGTCCTGTTAAAAAAAAAAAAAAAAAAAGGCTGAACTGCAATACTAGACACAACCTATCACCTCCTGGGGCGCTGTATTTCCTATCCTAGATAAACACTTATTAAAAGGGACAGTTTGTCTCACCAGATTTCACAGTGTAAGCTGCAGGTGAATTTGTAAATAGAGCACTTAAACCTGATGAGGCTGGTGTACTTACTTTGAGAAAGGAAAAAAAAAAAAAAACACATCCTACAATGGCTGAATAATCCTGATAGACTCGTACAGTGCTCATTTTAATATCTGTTAGGAAACCATCCAAGAAAAAGATGCTGATGTGAATTTGCGCAGTAAGTACACCGGCCTCATCAGAGATCTGCATTGTGAAATCTGGTGACAAATTGGGACCACTTTACCAAAAAGATGGCGTGTAACTGGTTATTGGCAACTAGATGTGGAATATGAACTAGTGTGAAATACCAGACTCGTGGGGTAAATCCTCCAGTTTGGGTGGGGTCGCTGTAAAGCAGAGGTCCCCAACTCCAGTCCTCAAGGCCCACCAACATGTCATGTTTTCAGGATTTCCTTAGTCTTGCCCAGGTAATAATTGCATCACCTGTGCAATGCAAAGGAAATCCTGAAAACATGACCTGTCGGTGGGCCTTGAGGACTGGAGTTGGGGACCCCTGCTGTAAAGGGCGGTTCTGTGAGTAATAATTCTGCCATCTTGTGTCTGACAGCTGTTAATGAATTGGTCCTGGGTGGTTTCACTGCAGCTGAACGTGAGATGCCAGAGACGGGAAGACTTTTTTTTCCCATGAATGAAGGAGAACATCTGCAGCAGATACTTTCCCCAGATTCTTTGTGCGTCACAGACGACTCCACCCGTCATTGTGAAAACATGAAATGTACAAGTTGTAATACCGTCAGGTCCAGAGCACTAAATCTGCAGCCAAAGCCATGTTATATCAATTGACGCTTTATTGTAGCGGATACATGGAGGTCACCGACGTGAGCGACTCTGTGGCCTGACATGTTATAGGTCGGCCACCAGACGTCTGCCACCGACATGTCCACAGGAAACTTACACTGGGAACCAGTACATATGCTAATGGAGTAGATGGAAATGGGTTGTCCACAGTTTTGGGACATGGGGTCATCCATAGGGACCTGTCATTACAGCGCTGAACACCTGTATCTGTATCCATAGTGAAGATTCGCTGGAAACAACTTTTATAAGATACTAGCTGAAGAGCCCGGCGTTGCCCGGGCATAGTAAATATCTGTGGTTAGTTATAGCACGTCACTTCTCTTATTTTCCCATCATGCCTCTCATTTTCCCCCTCACATCTCTCATTTTCTCCCTCACACCTCTCATTTTCCCCCTCACATCTCTCATTTTCTCCCTTACACCTCTCATTTTCTCCCTCACTCCTCTCATTCCCCCTAACACTTGTCATTTCGACCTCACATCTGTCATTTTCCGATCACTCCACTATTTTCCCTCACTCCTCTCATTTTGCACTCACACCTTTTCATTTTCACCTCACACCCCTCATTTTCACCTCAGTATATACATGTTTGTCATCTCCCTTATATATAGTGTACACCTGTATGTCATCTCCTGTATATACTATATATACCTGTATGTCATCTCCCCTATAAATAGTATATACCTGCTGTATGTCATCTCCTCCTGTATATTGTATATACCCATGTGTCATCTCCTCCTGTATAAAGTATATACCTGTATGTCATCACTTCTGTATATACTATATGCCTGTATGTCATCTCCTCCTATATATAGTGTATACCTGTATGTCATCTCCTGTATATAGTATATACCTGTATGTCATCTCCTGTATATAGTATATACCTGTATGTCATCTCCTGTATATAGTATATACATGTATGTCATCTCCCCTGTATATAGTATATACCTGCTGTATGTCATCTCCTCCTCTATATACCTATGTGTAATCTCCCCTTTTATATAGTATATACCTGTATGTCATCTCCTCCTGTAAATAGTATGGACCTGTAAGTTATCTCCTCCGGTATATAGTATATACCCGTGTATCATCTGATCCTGTATATAGTATATACCTGTGTGTCATCTCCACTGTATATAGTATATACCTGTGTGTCATCGCCCCTGTATATAGTATGTACCTGTATGTCATCTCCCCTGTATATAGTATATACCAGGTTGTCATCTCCTCCTGTATATAGTATATACCTGTATGTCATCTCCTCCTGTATATAGTACATACCAGGTTGTCATCTCCTCCTGTATATAGTATATACCTGTATGTCATCTCCTCCTGTATATAGTATATACCTGTGTCATCTCCCCTGTATATAGTATATACCTGTGTGTCATCTCCTCCTGTATATAGTACATACCTGTGTGTCATCTCCCCTGTATATAGTATATACCTGTGTGTCATCTCCTGTATATACCTGTGTGTCATCTCCTCCTGTATATAGTATATACGTGTGTCATCTCCTCCTGTATATAGTATATACCTGTATGTCATCTCCTCCTGTATAAAGTATATATGTGTGTAATATCCTCCTGTATATAGTATATACCTGTAAGTCATCTCCTCCTGTATATAGTATATACCTGTGTGTCATCTCCTCCTGTATATAGTATATATGTGTGTCATCTCCACCTGTATTAGACCGCGTTCACACGTTATTTGGTCAGTATTTTTACTTCAGTATTTGTAAGCTAAATTGGCAGCCTGATAAATCCCCAGCCAACAGGAAGCCCTCCCCCTTGGCTGTATATATTAGCTCACACATACACATAATAGACAGGTCATGTGACTGACAGCTGCCGTATTTCCTATATGGTACATTTGTTGCTCTTGTAGTTTGTCTGCTTATTAATCAGATTTTTTATTTTTGAAGGATAATACCAGACTTGTGTGTGTTTTAGGGCGAGTTTCATGTGTCAAGTTGTGTGTGTTGAGTTGCATGTGGCGATATGCATGTAGCGACTTTTGTAAGATGAGTTTTGTGTGGCAACATGCGTGTAGCAACTTTTTGTGTGTCGAGTTGCATGTGACAGGTTAGTGTAGCAAGTTGTGTGCAGCAAGTTTTACGCATGGCGAGTTTTGCGCGTGGCGAGTTTTATGTGTGGTGCCTTTTGAGTATGTGCAAGTTTTGTGTGAGGCAACTTTTGCATGTGTTGCAACTTTTGTATCCCATGTCGGGGCCCCACCTTAGCAACTGTACGGTATATACTCTTTGGCGCCATCACTCTCACTCTTTAAGTCCCCCTTGTTCACATCTGGCAGCTGTCAATTTGCCTCCAACACTTTTCCTTTCACTTTTTCCCCATTATGTAGATAGGGGCAAAATTGTTTGGTGAATTGGAAAGCGCGGGGTTAAAATTTCACCTCACAACATAGCCTATGACGCTCTCGGGGTCCAGACGTGTGACTGTGCAAAATTTTGTGGCTGTAGCTGCGACGCCTCCAACACTTTTCCTTTCACTTTTTCCCCATTATGTAGATAGGGGCAAAATTGTTTGGTGAATTGGAAAGCGAGGGGGTTAAAATTTCACCTCACAACATAGCCTATGACGCTCTCGGGGTCCAGACGTGTGACTGTGCAAAATTTTGTGGCTGTAGCTGCGACGCCTCCAACACTTTTTCTTTCACTTTTTTCCCCATTATGAAGATAGGGGCAAAATTGTTTGGTGAATTGGAATGCGCGGGGTTAAAATTTCGCCTCACAACATAGCCTATGACGCTCTCGGGGTCCAGACGTGTGACTGTGCAAAATTTTGTGGCTGTAGCTGCGACGGTGCAGATGCCAATCCCGGACATACACACACACATTCAGCTTTATATATTAGATTAATAAGTCACCCAGAGTTTGGAATATTACAAAATATGTACACGTAATATAGTGTAGAGCTGTGTATATATACTATAAAGCTGTGTGTATATAGTGTAGAGCTGTGTGTGTATATAGTGTAGAGCTGTGTGTATATAGTATAGAGCTGTGTGTATATAGTGTAGAGCTGTGTATATAGTGTAGATCTGTGTGTATATAGTGTAGAGCTGTGTGTATATAGTGTAGAGCTGTGTGTATATAGTGTAGATCTGTTTGTGTATATAGTGTAGATCTGTTTGTGTATATAGTGTAGATCTGTTTGTGTATATAGTGTAGAGCTGTGTGTATATAGTGTAGAGCTGTGTGTATATAGTGTAGATCTGTTTGTGTATATAGTGTAGAGCTGTGTATATTGTGTAGAGCTGTGTGTATATAGTGTAGAGCTGTGTGTATATAGTGTAGATCTGTGTGTATATAGTGTAGAGCTGTGAGTATATAGTGTAGATCTGTGTGTATATAGTGTAGATCTGTTTGTGTATATAGTGTAGAGCTGTGTATATTGTGTAGAGCTGTGTGTATATAGTGTAGAGCTGTGTGTATGTAGTGTAGATCTGTGTGTATATAGTGTAGATCTGTGTGTATATAGTGTAGATCTGTGTGTATATAGTGTAGAGCTGTGTATAAAGTATAGAGCTGTGTGTATATAGTGTAGAGCTGTGTATATAGTATAGAGCTGTGGGTATATAGTGTAGAGCTGTGTCTATATAGTGTAGAGCTGTGTATATAGTGTAGAGCTGTGTATATAGTGTAGAGCTGTGGGTATATAGTGTAGAGCTGTGTCTATATAGTGTAGAGCTGTGTATATAGTATAGAGCTGTGTATATAGTGTAGAGCTGTGTATATAGTGTAGAGCTGTGTATATAGTGTAGAGCAGTGTATATATAGTATAGAGCTGTGTGTATTTAGTGTAGATCTGTGTGTGTGTAGTGTAGAGCTGTGTGTATATAGTGTAGAGGTGTGTATATAGTGTAGAGCTGTGTATATAGTGTAGAGCTGTGTATATAGTGTAGAGCAGTGTATATTTAGTGTAGAGCTGTGTGTATTTAGTGTAGAGCTGTGTATATAGTGTAGAGCTGTGTGTATATAGTGTAGAGCTGTGTATATAGTGTAGAGCTGTGTATATAGTGTAGAGCTGTGTATATAGTGTAGAGTTGTGTGTGTATATAGTGTAGAGTTGTGTATATAGTGTAGAGCTGTGTGTATATAGTGTAGAGCTGTGTATATATAGTGTAGAGCTGTGTATATAGTGTAGAGCTGTGTGTATATAGTGTAGAGCTGTGTATTTAGTGTAGAGCTGTGTATATAGTGTAGAGCTGTGTATATAGTGTAGAGCTGTGTGTATATAGTGTAGAGCTGTGTGTATAGTGTAGAGCTGTGTGTATAGTGTAGAGCTGTGTGTGTATATAGTGTAGAGCTGTGTGTGTATATAGTGTAGAGCTGTGTGTGTATATAGTGTAGAGCTGTGTGTGTATATAGTGTAGAGTTGTGTATATAGTGTAGAGCTGTGTGTATATAGTGTAGAGCTGTGTGTATATAGTAAAGATCTGTGTATATAGTGTAGAGTTGTGTATATATAGTGTAGAGCTGTGTATATATAGTGTAGAGCTGTGTATATATAGTGTAGAGCTGTGTGTATATAGTGTAGAGCTGTGTGTATATAGTGTAGAGCTGTGTGTATATAGTAAAGATCTGTGTATATAGTGTAGAGCTGTGTGTATATAGTGAAGAGCTGTGTGTATATAGTGTAGAGCTGTGTGTATATAGTGTAGAGCTGTGTGTATATAGTATGGAGCTGTGTATATAGTGTAGAGTTGTGTATATAGTGTAGAGCTGTGTGTATATAGTGTAGAGCTGTGTATATAGTGTAAAGCTGTGTATATAGTATAGATCTGTGTGTATATAGTGTAGAGCTGTGTATATAGTGTAGAGTTGTGTGTATATAGTGTAGAGCTGTGTATATAGTGTAGAGCTGTGTATATAGTGTAGAGCTGTGTATATAGTGTAGAGCTGTGTATATAGTGTAGAGCTGTGTGTATATAGTGTAGAGCTGTGTATATAGTGTAGAACTGTGTGTATATAGCATAGAGCTGTGTATATAGTGTAGAGCTGTGTATATAGTGTAGAGTTGTGTATATAGTGTAGAGTTGTGTGTGTATATAGTGTAGAGCTGTGTGTATATAGTGTAGAGCTGTGTGTATAGTGTAGAGCTGTGTATATAGTGTAGAGCTGTGTATATAGTGTAGAGCTGTGTGTATATAGTATAGATCTGTGTGTATATAGTGTAGAGCTGTGTGTATATAGTATAGAGCTGTGTGTATTTAGTGTAGAGCTGTGTATATAGTGTAGAGCTGTGTATATAGTGTAGAGCTGTGTATATAGTGTAGAGTTGTGTGTATATAGTGTAGAACTGTGTATATGGTGTAGAGGTGTGTATATAGTGTAGAGTTATGTGTATATAGTGTAGAGCTGTGTATATAGTGTAGAGCTGTGTGTATATAGTGTAGAGCTGTGTATATAGTATAGAGCTGTGTGTATATAGTGTAGAGCTGTGTATATAGTGTAGAGCTGTGTGTATATAGTGTAGAGCTGTGTGTATTTAGTGTAGAGCTGTGTATATAGTGTAGAGTTGTGTGTGTATATAGTGTAGAGCTGTGTGTATATAGTATAGAGCTGTGTATATATAGTGTAGAGCTGTGTGTATATAGTATAGAGCTGTGTGTATATAGTGTAGAGCTGTGTATATAGTGTAGAGCTGTGTATATAGTGTAGAGCTGTGTATATAGTGTAGAGTTGTGTGTGTATATAGTGTAGAGTTGTGTATATAGTGTAGAGCTGTGTGTATATAGTGTAGAGCTGTGAGTATATAGTGTAGAGCTGTGTGTATATAGTGTAGAGCTGTGTATATAGTGTAGAGCTGTGTGTATATAGTGTAGAGCAGTGTATATATAGTATAGAGCTGTGTGTATTTAGTGTGGATCTGTGTGTGTGTAGTGTAGAGCTGTGTGTATATAGTGTAGAGCAGTGTATATATAGTATAGAGCTGTGTGTATTTAGTGTAGATCTGTGTGTGTGTAGTGTAGAGCTGTGTATATAGTGTAGAGCTGTGTATATAGTGTAGAGCTGTGTATATAGTATAGAACTGTGTGTATGTAGTGTAGAGCTGGGTGTATATAGTGTAGAGCTGTGTGTGTGTATATAGTGTAGAGCTGTGTGTATATAGTGTAGAGCTGTGTGTGTATATAGTGTAGAGCTGTGTCTATATAGTGTAGTGCTGTGTATATAGTGTAGAGCTGTGTGTATATAGTGAAGAGCTGTGTATATAATGTAGAGCTGTGTCTGTATAGTGTAGAGTTGTGTGTATATAGTGTAGAACTGAGTGTGTATATAGTATAGAGCTGTGAATATAGTGTAGAACTGTGTGTATTTAGGATAGAGCTGTGTGTATGTAGTGTAGAGCTGTGTATATATAGTGTAGAGCTGTGTATATAGTGTAGAGCTGTGTGTATGTAGTGTAGAGCTGTGTGTATGTAGTGTAGAGGTTTGTGTATATAGTGTAGAGCTGTGTGTGTATATAGTGTAGAGCTGTGTGTATATAGTGTAGAGCTGTGTGTGTATATAGTGTAGAGCTGTGTCTATATAGTGTAGTGCTGTGTATATAGTGTAGAGCTGTGTGTATATAGTGAAGAGCTGTGTATATAATGTAGAGCTGTGTCTGTATAGTGTAGAGTTGTGTGTATATAGTGTAGAACTGAGTGTGTATATAGTATAGAGCTGTGAATATAGTGTAGAACTGTGTGTATTTAGGATAGAGCTGTGTGTATGTAGTGTAGAGCTGTGTATATATAGTGTAGAGCTGTGTATATAGTGTAGAGCTGTGTGTATGTAGTGTAGAGCTGTGTGTATGTAGTGTAGAGGTTTGTGTATATAGTGTAGAGCTGTGTGTGTATATAGTGTAGAGCTGTGTGTATATAGTGTAGAGCTGTGTATATAGTGTAGAGCTGTGTGTATATAGTGTAGAGCTATGTATATAGTGTAGAGCTGTGTATATAGTATAGAGCTGTGTGTATATAGTGTAGAGCTGTGTATATAGTGTAGAGCTGTGTGTATATAGTGTAGAGCTGTGTGTATATAGTGTAGAGTTGTGTATATAGTGTAGAGCTGTGTATATAGTATAGAGCTGTGTGTATATAGTGTAGAGCTGTGTATATAGTGTAGAGCTGTGTATATAGTATAGAGCTGTGTGTATATAGTGTAGAGCTGTATATATAGTGTAGAGCTGTGTGTATATAGTGTAGAGCTGTATATATATAGTGTAGAGCTGTGTATATAGTGTAAAGCTTTGTATATAGTGTAGAGCTGTGTATATAGTGTAGAGCTGTGTATATAGTGTAGAGCTGTGTGTATATAGTGTAGAGCTGTGTATATAGTGTAGAGCTGTATATATAGTGTAGAGCTGTGTGTATATAGTGTAGAGCTGTGTATATTGTATAGGGCTGTGTATATAGTATAGAGCTGTGTGTATATAGTGTAGAGCTGTGTATATAGTGTAGAGCTGTGTATATAGTATAGAGCTGTGTATATAGTGTAGAGTTGTGTATATAGTGTAGAGCTGTGTGTATATAGTGTAGAGCTGTGTATATAGTGTAGAGTTGTGTATATTGTATAGAGCTGTGTATATAGTTTATAGCTGTGTATATAGTATAGAGCTGTGTATATAGTGTAGAGCTGTGTATATAGTATAGAGCTGTGTATATAGTGTAGAGCTGTGTGTATATAGTGTAGAGCTGTGTGTATATAGTCTAGAGCTGTGTATATAGTGTAGAGCTGTGTATATAGTGTAGAGCTGTGTATATAGTGTAGAGCTGTGTATATAGTGTAGAGCTCTGTGTATGTAGTGTAGAGCTGTGTGTATGTAGTGTAGAGCTGGTGTATATAGTGTATAGCTGTGTGTATATAGTGTAGAGCTGTGTATATAGTGTAGAGCTGTGTGTATATAGTGTAGAGTTGTGTATATAGTGTAGCGTTGTGTATATAGTGTAGAGCTGTGTGTATATAGTGTAGAGCTGTGTGTATATAGTGTAGAGTTGTGTATATAGTGTAGAGCTCTGTGTATATAGTGTAGAGCTGTGTGTATAGTGTAGAGGTGTGTGTATATAGTGTAGAGCTGTGTGTATATAGTGTAGAGCTGTGTGTATATAGTGTAGAGCTGTGTGTATATAGTGTAGAGCTGTGTGTATATAGTGTAGAGCTGTGTGTATATAGTGTAGAGCTGTGTATATAGTGTAGAGCTGTGTATATAGTGTAGAGCTGTGTGTATATAGTGTAGAGCTGTGTATATAGTGTAGAGCTGTGTATATAGTGTAGAGCTGTGTGTATATAGTGTAGAGCTGTGTGTATATAGTGTAGAGCTGTGTATATAGTGTAGAGCTGTGTGTATATAGTGTAGAGCTGTGTGTATATAGTGTAGAGCTGTGTATATAGTGTAGAGCTGTGTATATAGTGTAGAGCTGTGTATATAGTGTAGAGATGTGTATATAGTGTAGAGCTGTGTATATAGTGTAGAGCTGTGTGTATATAGTGTAGAGCTGTGTGTATATAGTGTAGAGCTGTGTGTATATAGTGTAGAGCTGTGTATATAGTGTAGAGCTGTGTATATAGTGTAGAGCTGTGTATATAGTGTAGAGATGTGTATATAGTGTAGAGCTGTGTATATAGTGTAGAGCTGTGTGTATATAGTGTAGAGCTGTGTGTATATAGTGTAGAGCTGTGTGTATATAGTGTAGAGCTGTGTATATAGTGTAGAGCTGTGTATATAGTGTAGAGCTGTGTATATAGTGTAGAGCTCTGTGTATATAGTGTAGAGCTGTGTATATAGTGTAGAGCTGTGTATATAGTGTAGAGCTGTGTGTATATATTGTAGAGCTGTGTATATAGTGTAGAGCTGTGTATATAGTGTAGAGCTGTGTGTATATAGTGTAGAGCTGTGTGTATATAGTGTAGAGCTGTGTATATAGTGTAGAGCTGTGTATATAGTGTAGAGCTGTGTGTATATAGTGTAGAGCTGTGTGTATATAGTGTAGTGCTGTGTATATAGTGTAGAGCTGTGTGTATATAGTGTAGAGCTGTGTATATAGTGTAGAGCTGTGTATATAGTGTAGAGCTGTGTATATAGTGTAGAGCTGTGTATATAGTGTAGTGCTGTGTATATAGTGTAGAGCTGTGTATATAGTGTAGAGCTGTGTATATAGTGTAGAGCTGTGTATATAGTGTAGAGCTGTGTATATAGTGTAGAGCTGTGTGTATATAGTGTAGAGCTGTGTGTATATAGTGTAGAGTTGTGTATATAGTGTAGAGTTGTGTATATAGTGTAGATCTGTGTGTATATAGTGTAGAGCTGTGTGTATATAGTGTAGAGCTGTGTGTATATAGTGTAGAGCTGTGTGTATATAGTGTAGAGCTGTGTATATAGTGTAGAGCTGTGTATATAGTGTAGAGCTGTGTATATAGTGTAGAGCTGTGTGTATATAGTGTAGAGCTGTGTGTATATAGTGTAGAGCTGTGTGTATATAGTGTAGAGCTGTGTATATAGTGTAGAGCTGTGTATATAGTGTAGAGCTGTGTGTATATAGTGTAGAGCTGTGTATATAGTGTAGAGCTGTGTATATAGTGTAGAGCTGTGTGTATATAGTGTAGAGCTGTGTGTATATATTGTAGAGCTGTGTATATAGTGTAGAGCTGTGTATATAGTGTAGAGCTGTGTGTATATAGTGTAGAGCTGTGTGTATATAGTGTAGAGCTGTGTATATAGTGTAGAGCTGTGTATATAGTGTAGAGCTGTGTATATAGTGTAGAGATGTGTATATAGTGTAGAGCTGTGTATATAGTGTAGAGCTGTGTGTATATAGTGTAGAGCTGTGTGTATATATTGTAGAGCTGTGTATATAGTGTAGAGTTGTGTGTATATAGTGTAGAGCTGTGTGTATATAGTGTAGAGCTGTGTGTATATAGTGTAGAGCTGTGTATATAGTGTAGTGCTGTGTATATAGTGTAGAGCTGTGTGTATATAGTGTAGAGCTGTGTGTATATAGTGTAGTGCTGTGTATATAGTGTAGAGCTGTGTATATAGTGTAGAGCTGTGTATATAGTGTAGAGCTGTGTATATAGTGTAGAGCTGTGTGTATATAGTGTAGAGCTGTGTGTATATAGTGTAGTGCTGTGTATATAGTGTAGAGCTGTGTATATAGTGTAGAGCTGTGTATATAGTGTAGAGCTGTGTGTATATAGTGTAGAGCTGTGTATATAGTGTAGAGCTGTGTATATAGTGTAGAGCTGTGTGTATATAGTGTAGAGCTGTGTGTATATAGTGTAGAGCTGTGTGTATATAGAGTAGTGCTGTGTATATAGTGTAGAGCTGTGTGTATATAGTGTAGAGCTGTGTGTATATAGTGTAGTGCTGTGTATATAGTGTAGAGCTGTGTATATAGTGTAGAGCTGTGTGTATATAGTGTAGAGCTGTGTATATAGTGTAGAGCTGTGTATATAGTGTAGAGCTGTGTGTATATAGTGTAGAGCTGTGTGTATATAGTGTAGAGCTGTGTGTATATAGAGTAGTGCTGTGTATATAGTGTAGAGCTGTGTGTATATAGTGTAGAGCTGTGTGTGTATATAGTGTAGAGCTGTGTATATAGTGTAGAGCTGTGTATATAGTGTAGAGCTGTGTGTATATAGTGTAGAGCTGTGTGTATATAGTGTAGAGCTGTGTGTATATAGAGTAGTGCTGTGTATATAGTGTAGAGCTGTGTGTATATAGTGTAGAGCTGTGTGTATATAGTGTAGAGCTGTGTGTATATAGTGTAGTGCTGTGTATATAGTGTAGAGCTGTGTATATAGTGTAGAGCTGTGTATATAGTGTAGAGCTGTGTATATAGTGTAGAGCTGTGTGTATATAGTGTAGAGCTGTGTGTATATAGTGTAGTGCTGTGTATATAGTGTAGAGCTGTGTATATAGTGTAGAGCTGTGTGTATATAGTGTAGAGCTGTGTATATAGTGTAGAGCTGTGTATATAGTGTAGAGCTGTGTGTATATAGTGTAGAGCTGTGTGTATATAGTGTAGAGCTGTGTGTATATAGAGTAGTGCTGTGTATATAGTGTAGAGCTGTGTGTATATAGTGTAGAGCTGTGTGTATATAGTGTAGTGCTGTGTATATAGTGTAGAGCTGTGTATATAGTGTAGAGCTGTGTGTATATAGTGTAGAGCTGTGTGTATATAGTGTAGAGCTGTGTGTATATAGAGTAGTGCTGTGTATATAGTGTAGAGCTGTGTGTATATAGTGTAGAGCTGTGTGTGTATATAGTGTAGAGCTGTGTATATAGTGTAGAGCTGTGTATATAGTGTAGAGCTGTGTGTATATAGTGTAGAGCTGTGTGTATATAGTGTAGAGCTGTGTGTATATAGAGTAGTGCTGTGTATATAGTGTAGAGCTGTGTGTATATAGTGTAGAGCTGTGTATATAGTGTAGAGCTGTGTGTATATAGTGTAGAGCTGTGTATATAGTGTAGAGCTGTGTATATAGTGTAGAGCTGTGTGTATATAGTGTAGAGCTGTGTATATAGTGTAGAGCTGTGTGTATATAGAGTAGTGCTGTGTATATAGTGTAGAGCTGTGTGTATATAGTGTAGAGCTGTGTGTGTATATAGTGTAGAGCTGTGTGTATATAGTGTAGTGCTGTGTATATAGTGTAGAGCTGTGTATATAGTGTAGAGCTGTGTATATAGTGTAGAGCTGTGTATATAGTGTAGAGCTGTGTGTATATAGTGTAGAGCTGTGTGTATATAGTGTAGTGCTGTGTATATAGTGTAGAGCTGTGTATATAGTGTAGAGCTGTGTGTATATAGTGTAGAGCTGTGTATATAGTGTAGAGCTGTGTATATAGTGTAGAGCTGTGTGTATATAGTGTAGAGCTGTGTGTATATAGTGTAGAGCTGTGTGTATATAGAGTAGTGCTGTGTATATAGTGTAGAGCTGTGTGTATATAGTGTAGAGCTGTGTGTATATAGTGTAGTGCTGTGTATATAGTGTAGAGCTGTGTATATAGTGTAGAGCTGTGTATATAGTGTAGAGCTGTGTGTATATAGTGTAGAGCTGTGTATATAGTGTAGAGCTGTGTGTATATAGTGTAGAGCTGTGTATATAGTGTAGAGCTGTGTATATAGTGTAGAGCTGTGTGTATATAGAGTAGTGCTGTGTATATAGTGTAGAGCTGTGTGTATATAGAGTAGTGCTGTGTATATAGTGTAGAGCTGTGTGTATATAGTGTAGAGCTGTGTGTGTATATAGTGTAGAGCTGTGTATATAGTGTAGAGCTGTGTATATAGTGTAGAGCTGTGTGTGTATATAGTGTAGAGCTGTGTATATAGTGTAGAGCTGTGTGTGTATATAGTGTAGAGCTGTGTATATAGTGTAGAGCTGTGTGTATATAGTGTAGAGCTGTGTGTGTATATAGTGTAGAGCTGTGTATATAGTGTAGAGCTGTGTATATAGTGTAGAGCTGTGTATATAGTGTAGAGCTGTGTATATAGTGTAGAGCTGTGTGTATATAGTGTAGAGCTGTGTGTATATAGTGTAGAGCTGTGTGTATATAGAGTAGTGCTGTGTGTATATAGAGTAGTGCTGTGTATATAGTGTAGAGCTGTGTGTATATAGTGTAGAGCTGTGTGTGTATATAGTGTAGAGCTGTGTATATAGTGTAGAGCTGTGTATATAGTGTAGAGCTGTGTGTATATAGTGTAGAGCTGTGTGTATATAGTGTAGAGCTGTGTGTATATAGTGTAGAGCTGTGTGTATATAGTGTAGAGCTGTGTGTGTATATAGTGTAGAGCTGTGTATATAGTGTAGAGCTGTGTGTGTATATAGTGTAGAGCTGTGTGTATATAGTGTAGAGCTGTGTGTATATAGTGTAGAGCTGTGTGTACATAGTGTAGAGCTGTGTATATAGTGTAGAGCTGTGTATATAGTGTAGAGCTGTGTATATAGTGTAGAGCTGTGTATATAGTGTAGAGCTGTGTATATAGTGTAGAGCTGTGTGTATATAGTGTAGAGCTGTGTGTATATAGTGTAGTGCTGTGTATATAGTGTAGAGCTGTGTGTATATAGTGTAGAGCTGTGTGTGTATATAGTGTAGAGCTGTGTATATAGTGTAGAGCTGTGTATATAGTGTAGAGCTGTGTATATAGTGTAGAGCTGTGTATATAGTGTAGAGCTGTGTATATAGTGTAGAGCTGTGTGTATATAGTGTAGAGCTGTGTGTATATAGTGTAGAGCTGTGTGTATATAGTGTAGAGCTGTGTATATAGTGTAGAGCTGTGTGTATATAGTGTAGTGCTGTGTATATAGTGTAGAGCTGTGTGTATATAGTGTAGAGCTGTGTGTGTATATAGTGTAGAGCTGTGTATATAGTGTAGAGCTGTGTATATAGTGTAGAGCTGTGTATATAGTGTAGAGCTGTGTATATAGTGTAGAGCTGTGTATATAGTGTAGAGCTGTGTGTATATAGTGTAGAGCTGTGTGTATATAGTGTAGAGCTGTGTGTATATAGTGTAGAGCTGTGTGTATATAGAGTAGTGCTGTGTATATAGTGTAGAGCTGTGTGTATATAGTGTAGAGCTGTGTGTATATAGTGTAGAGCTGTGTATATAGTGTAGAGCTGTGTATATAGTGTAGAGCTGTGTGTATATAGTGTAGAGCTGTGTGTATATAGTGTAGAGCTGTGTATATAGTGTAGAGCTGTGTGTATAGTGTAGAGCTGTGTATATAGTGTAGAGCTGTGTGTATATAGTGTAGAGCTGTGTGTATATAGTGTAGAGCTGTGTGTGTATATAGTGTAGAGCTGTGTATATAGTGTAGAGCTGTGTATATAGTGTAGAGCTGTGTATATAGTGTAGAGCTGTGTGTGTATATAGTGTAGAGCTGTGTGTATATAGTGTAGAGCTGTGTGTATATAGAGTAGTGCTGTGTATATAGTGTAGAGCTGTGTGTATATAGTGTAGAGCTGTGTGTGTATATAGTGTAGAGCTGTGTATATAGTGTAGAGCTGTGTATATAGTGTATATAGCTGTGTTATTCTGGGCCTGGTTACATCTTTGCTCTCTCAGAATGTGGCAAGCAGTTGTTACAGTTTTGGTCCGATCATCCTGGAGACATAAATCGTTTGTTTGCATCCTGCATTGTCACCCACTTTCCATTGTGCTCCTGTTTTCTGTATAATGTGCAGGACCGGAGATGACGAGTTAATTCTTCTGTTTTTCCTCTTTATACAGCGACCTTCAGTATTGGGATTTTACCTTCAAAAGTCAATCCTTTGCTTACAAGCAGGTACGGCGGATTAATTGCACCACTTAATGTGATTAAAGAATAATATCCGGGTTCTTTTAGATGCAATCTAATTTGTTGTTAACGTTAACTATATGGACATGATCCTCAACTTTTCTCTACAGGAATCATCTCAACCACGCCCAGTTGGCTAAAGAAAAGACTAGATTTATATACAGTTTATAGAGGGCTGCATCTGGGGGATGGATTCAGGAGAACAGCGGTATTCACATCTGGAAAATAAGACAAATACCTATCAAGTGACGGCTCCTCTGAGACCAAAGTAGAATAACCCCTGTTATCAGATAAAATGTCTTGCCATAATGTTCCGTCATTATTTTCCAGGATTTTGCGCTGGTGCGTGTATATTTAGAGTAGGCCATTATTGTGTGATCAGTGAGAGCCTTTTTTAATAGAGTACCAAAATAGTATCTTATGGGGTGGAGATTCTACAAATCACAAGCATCAGCCAATCAGTGTGTGTGATCGGTGGAAGTCCCGCCCTCCAGGAGCCCGCACGGCGGTGCCAGATGCATGTGATGGTCTCCGTACTGAATTGAACCCTAATTAATCCTACATTTCAATATTAAGTCCTGTAACCCCCCTTTACTTCTTCTTATGACCCCATTTAACAATTCCATTTTTATGAGGGTGTTCTGTAGCGTGTGATTACTGATGATGATACCCTCTGTGTTCCAGGTGAGGAGGATGACCAGTGCTCTGGTCGCTGTAGGTTTGGGTTATCTCACGCCACAGCACATTAAGCTTCATCTAGAAGAGCGAACGCCACCGGTGTTTCCGAGGAATATCGTTGCCCCTCCATCCGGACTGTTCCTCAAGGAAGTCGGATATGACCAGAAGGGTAAGAAAACAGACGTCTCCACAGCAGTTCAGGATTCTTTGCCCGAGGCCTTCGAGCCATCCGCTCCGACACACTGTCGTAAACACTATGGGGGTTGATTTTGCATGTGGTAGCCTAGCTTCCATCCTTCGTATATCGCTTTGGGGCACGTTAATACAAAAAAAATAACATTTACCCAAAAATTTTCCTGCAAAATTAAAAAAAAAAAAAAAAAAAAAAAAAAAAGTGACTTCTTTAATATATGTTCTAAATGCAACAAGCATAAAAAAAACTATGCAAAAATCTTTGATTAAAAACAAGTTAAACCTTGTGTCTTCTGCTGCTGCTGTTACATCCCTTGCCCAATGTGTATAAGGAAGAATAAGTAGACTCATGGCTGATGACTACAAAATCCGACTACAGAGGGTTTAGTTGTAGTCTGTTGCCATGGAGACACATAGGTTTGTATAGGAGATGTTCATTTTAATTAAGTTTATTTTCTATATTGCTTTATTTTTCTTTATGGGCACATTGAAGCTATAAAATAGGTAGCCATTAGGCTACGTTCACACTAGCGTTCGGCTAGTGTGCGTCGCGCTAGCGTCGGGCGACGCATGCGTCATGCGCCCCTATGTTTAACATGGGGGACGCATGCGTTTTTGCTTGTTGCGTTTTCTGACACGTGCGTCTTTTTTGACGCTAGCGTCGGACCAAGAAAACGCAACAAGTTGCATTTTTCTTGCGTCCGATTTTCGTCAAAAAACGACGCACGCGTCGAAAAACGCAGCGTTTTTGCGTGCGTTTGCACGCGTGTTTTCCGGTGCGTTGTACGTCGCGTCGCCGACGCAGCGGCGCACAACGCTAGTGTGAACGTAGCCTTAGGTATCACAGTCATCCCGCGGACTAACATGGGGCGTGATGAGATGATATTCACAGACCGTCCTTGTGTTCGGTCCCAGCCGACGCTCTCCATATAATGAACCCCGTTTCACTGACCAACAAAGGAAAAGAAAGCGGCTTATGGTAATTTCCTACAAGACTGGCAGCATTGCAAAGTGTCCCCTCTCAATTTATCATCTTATTGGTGAGAATAAGGGAAGGAGCCGCCCGCCGGGGACGACGAGAGCCTGTTATTCCACGTCTGCAGAGCTCCGCGCCAGTTGAAGAGGTTTTTTTTTTTTTTAATTTATTTATTTTTCCTCCACTATCCAAGCTTTAGGACTGTCCAGCTGGTGACATAATAGAAGGCAGCACTGTAATCATTACACGTCCGGGACGAGCAGCGCCCCTAATTACACCACATGGCAGGAACACACCGCCGTCCAAAACCCGCTGAATAACGACAAGTGCGAGTGTTCCGCTTCCTCTGATTCAGACCGTATACTGTGGTGCTGCGATGAGTCCGGCCACAAAGTCATCAGAATTGTACAGATTTTGGCTCCGCGATCTCATCGGCCGTTCCTTATGTCGTGTATATTATTTATTATTACTATTATTATTATACATTTTTTATAGCGCCATTTATTCCATGGCGCTGAAGGGGGCAAATATAGACAAGTACAATAATCCTGAGCGAAAACAAGGCACTGACGGGTACAGAAGGCGAGAGGACCCTGCCCGCGAGGGCTCACAGTCTACAGGGTCGGTGTTAATGGACGATAATTTGCCAATTCTTTTAGGAAACCCATTTTCGCCCCCCATTCAGGATAGAGCAGCTACAGAGAGTGTCCCCCTTTCTGGAAGACTTGGCATATACGAGTGTTACAGATTTGTCCTTTCTTCTCTTTCCTCTTGGCTCGACACGTTCCAAGCTCTGAAAGAAAAATAAATCGGGCACCGATAATACTTTATGTTGCCTGTATCATAATGTATCGTGAGAAATTGACGTTTTTCATGAAATTAGTGCAAAGGAAATCCTTTGGAGTTCACCTCGTAATCCTTCATCTTTCCTGTGGAGGCGCTGTAGGGAAACCGAGCACTTACTCCTGGCTGATCAATAGGGTTCCAATCTGTGGTCGATGCATCTCTTCTAAGAAAAATAAACCGGGAAACTTTTTTTTAATCTCGAAAATGGTGGAAAT
Organism: Ranitomeya imitator; assembly: GCF_032444005.1. NCBI lineage: Eukaryota > Metazoa > Chordata > Amphibia > Anura > Dendrobatidae > Ranitomeya > Ranitomeya imitator. Next base: position 117,049,810 of record NC_091291.1, read on the forward strand.
TTTTTTTACTTTGGTTTTGCTCGTTGTCCTAATTTGCACTTAATCTATTAAAGTGTTGCACGGCGTTTTAAAAATGTTATTTCTCTATACAATAGATTTTCCATGTTTTGCGCCATCCACCCAACTGGAGAGATTCTACAACAGTTTGTGCAACACTTTATTTTTATTTTTTAATATTGCAAAAAGTGTTAAATGCAAAAGCTTGGCGCAAAACGCTTTAAAAATGAGTTTATTATACATTTTTATTTATTTGACTCACTTTTATATAGCGCCATTAATTCCACAGCGCTTTGCACACATTATCGTCGCTGTCCCCATTGGGGCTCACATTCTAGATTCCCTATCAGTGTGTCTTTGGAGTGTGGGAAGAAACTGAATATACAGGAGGAAACCCACGCGCCACAATTCCTGTGAAAACAATATGATAGCTGCTCCCCCACAATGTGAGTGATTTTATTGTAGCGGGCGCCATAGACTGCTGGGGGTGTAGATGCAGACACACATATATTTCGGAGACACGCTTGGCAGGTCATCACGCCCTACTTATGGCTGATGTGGGCCACTCAGCAGTTAGGGGGTTGCCCAGTAATGCACAGCCCCTTTAATATCTATATACTGTGATCAGATGATCTAATAATCGCCTCTTTATAAGGAGCCACCCGTTATTGATCGCCCCACTACACCATCAGACTGCTCCAAATACTCATTTCTAGAAAATCAGTAAAAAAAATGCGCCATCATCGTAAGGTGCCAAGGTGTTTTTTGTTCTTCCGCTGCTCCGGTCATGAAGGCTCCCTCCTATTATCTCACAGCCCGGGTACAGCTTGGTTTGTATCGTCTGTGTCAGGAAGTCGCCCTGCAGTCGTTTCCACTCTCACTGACTTATTTTAGCTAAATCCAATATCCAACAAGGTTGCATAAGTTTTGGCGCCTTATCCACTTATGACATTGGACATTTTTGTCTGTGGCCTGCAGTACCACTTCTCACCACTAGTAGATACAACATTGTAATGGCTCCCTTATGTCTGATGGTGACGCGGGGGTCCGCCCCATCCCCATTTCTAACAATGATACCTACTCTCCCGATGTTCCTGTGGCAGTACCCTAGGACACAGCCTCCCTACGGATCCCGTTTTCTTCCTGGTATTAAGCAATGTCTCCTTTTGTTTAGATTTAAAGCTCGACAAGACGGAGCCGAGAAGACGCCCCCCGGGAGACACGTGACTGGGACGCACACGCCAAAGATTTGTACTTTTTTTTGTTTAACGGAATCTTATAAATATTTGTACTTTTTTTTATTTAACGGAATCTTATAAATATTTGTACTTTTTTTTTGCATTTGGTGACATTTTTTTTTAATAAATAATGAAGAATTCTGGTTTGTACGATGCCCGAGATCCGGGTCGTAAAATGGAAAAGAAAAAAGAAAGCGGAGCCCCTCAGGGCCCTATACGAGTCACTTCTACATCTTTTTAAAGGGGTTGTTCACTGCTTGATGACCTTTTTTGCTTCACAGAATATAAAAAGCCGTATACTTATCTTGCTTCTATGATTCCCAGTGGCCAAGAGACATTATTATGACCGCTGCAGACAATCGGTGGCTGCTGATTGGCCGCGGCCGTCACCGTTCTGTCAGTTGGAACAGTTTCGGAGGTATGAAGGCTGCACGTGATATGACATATCCGCCAGGAGTCGCAGCTTCAGTCTGGGAGGTATGTGAGTTTTTTATGTTATGATGGCCACTTAAGGGGGTTGTCCAGTAGTGGATAACCCCTTTAATGCCTATGAGCTGCTATCCCAGAGTCAGAAGATTCTTTCTTATGTCTCGATATATATTCATTGTTCCTTATAATCTATAGATCCAATATACGATGCATCTGTAAAGCAGGACGCAGATTGTAGTGTCGTCTCCTAGCTCCGGGCCCGAGAAGCTCACAATCCAGTGTCCCCTATAGAAACCAGGTGACCCGTGAGCTCGCGTTCAGTGCGGAGGAGGACAGGAAGCGCAGACAAGCACTAGGTCTGCGATACAAGTACATGTGATAGACCGGGTAACCACAGGGTTAATGGGAGGGTGCAACTATAAACACCATCATACAGCTGACATACAGCAATCGAGCTACTATATAAAGCCACAGCCTTAAAGGGGATTTTCCGCTTTATCAAAACTGGTCCCCAAAGGATTGCACACTTGTAATACAACAAGCTCATATAGTACTCATTATTAAGCTCTATTGGAGTTTGTTTTACAAGTATGTAATCCTTTGGGGACCAGTTTTGATAAAGTTGGAAAAGCTTTTAATTATCTTACTCTGATCCCAAGTTCCATCCTGTATTATACTCCAGAGCTGCACTCACTATTCTGCTGGTGCCGTCACTGTGTACACACATTACATTACTGATCCTGAGGTACATCCAGTATTATACTCCAGAGCTGCACTCACTATTCTGCTGGTGCCGTCACTGTGTACACACATTACATTACTGATCCTGAGGTACATCCAGTATTATACTCCAGAGCTGCACTCACTATTCTGCTGGTGCAATCACTGTGTACATACATTACATTACTGATCCTGAGTTACATCCAGTATTATACTCCAGAGCTGCACTCACTATTCTGCTGGTGCAGTCACTGTGTACATACATTACATTACTGATCCTGAGTTACCTCCTGTATTATACTCCAGAGCTGCACTCACTATTCTGCTGGTGCAGTCACTGTGTACATACATTACATTACTGATCCTGAGTTACATCCTGTATTATACCCCAGAGCTGCACTCACTATTCTGCTGGTGCAGTCACTGTGTACATACATTACATTACTGATCCTGAGTTACATCCTGTATTATACTCCAGAGCTGCACTTACTATTCTGCTGGTGCAGTCACTGTGTACATACATTACATTACTGATCCTGAGTTACCTCCTGTATTATACTCCAGAGCTGCACTCACTATTCTGCTGGTGCAGTCACTGTGTACATACATTACATTACTGATCCTGAGGTACATCCAGTATTATACTCCAGAGCTGCACTCACTATTCTACTGGTGCAGTCACTGTGTACATACATTACATTACTGATCCTGAGTTACATCCTGTATTATACCCCAGAGCTGCACTCACTATTCTGCTGGTGCAGTCACTGTGTACATACATTACATTACTGATCCTGAGTTACATCCTGTATTATACTCCAGAACTGAACTCGCTATTCTGCTGGTGCAGTCACTGTGTACATACATTACATTACTGATCCTGATTACATCCTGTATTATACCCCAGAGCTGCACTCACTATTCGGTTGTTGCAGTCACTGTGTACACACATTACATTACTGATCCTGAGCTACATCCTGTATTATACCCCAGAGCTGCACTCACTATTCTGCTGGTGCAGTCCCTGTGTACATACATTACATTACTGATCCTGAGTTACCTCCTGTATTATACTCCAGAGCTGCACTCACTATTCGGTTGTTGCAGTCACTGTGTACATACATTACATTACTGATCCTGAGTTACATCCTGTATTATACTCCAGAGCTGCACTCGCTATTCTGCTGGTGCAGTCACTGTGTACATACATTACATTACTGATCCTGAGTTACATCCTGTATTATACTCCAGAGCTGCACTCACTATTCTGCTGGTGCAGTCACTGTGTACATACATTACATTACTGATCCTGAGTTACATCCTGTATTATACTCCAGAGCTGCACTCACTATTCTGCTGGTGCAGTCACCGTGTACATACATTACATTACTGATCCTGAGTTACATCCTGTATTATACTCCAGAGCTGCACTCACTATTCTGCTGGTACAGTCACTGTGTACATACATTACATTACTGATCCTGATTACATCCTGTATTATACTCCAGAGCTGCACTCACTATTCTGCTGGTGCAGTCACTGTGTACATACATTACATTACTGATCCTGAGTTACATCCTGTATTATACCCCAGAGCTGCACTCACTATTCTGCTGGTGCAGTCACTGTGTACATACATTACATTACTGATCCTGAGTTACATCCTGTATTATACTCCAGAGCTGCACTCACTATTCTGCTGGTGCAGTCACCGTGTACATACATTACATTACTGATCCTGAGTTACATCCTGTATTATACTCCAGAGCTGCACTCACTATTCTGCTGGTGCAGTCACTGTGTACATACATTACATTACTGATCTTGATTACATCCTGTATTATACTCCAGAGCTGCACTCACTATTCTGCTGGTGCAGTCACTGTGTACATACATTACATTACTGATCCTGAGTTACATCCTGTATTATACTCCAGAGCTGCACTCACTATTCTGCTGGTGCAGTCACTGTGTACATACATTACATTACTGATCCTGAGTTACATCCTGTATTATACTCCAGAGCTGCACTCACTATTCTGCTGGTGCAGTCACTGTGTACATACATTACATTACTGATCCTGATTACATCCTGTATTATACTCCAGAGCTGCACTCACTATTCTGCTGGTGCAGTCACCGTGTACATACATTACATTACTGATCCTGAGTTACATCCTGTATTATACCCCAGAGCTGCACTCACTATTCTGCTGGTGCAGTCACTGTGTACATACATTACATTACTGATCCTGAGTTACATCCTGTATTATACTCCAGAACTGAACTCGCTATTCTGCTGGTGCAGTCACTGTGTACATACATTACATTACTGATCCTGATTACATCCTGTATTATACCCCAGAGCTGCACTCACTATTCGGTTGTTGCAGTCACTGTGTACACACATTACATTACTGATCCTGAGCTACATCCTGTATTATACCCCAGAGCTGCACTCACTATTCTGCTGGTGCAGTCCCTGTGTACATACATTACATTACTGATCCTGAGTTACCTCCTGTATTATACTCCAGAGCTGCACTCACTATTCGGTTGTTGCAGTCACTGTGTACATACATTACATTACTGATCCTGAGTTACATCCTGTATTATACTCCAGAGCTGCACTCGCTATTCTGCTGGTGCAGTCACTGTGTACATACATTACATTACTGATCCTGAGTTACATCCTGTATTATACTCCAGAGCTGCACTCACTATTCTGCTGGTGCAGTCACTGTGTACATACATTACATTACTGATCCTGAGTTACATCCTGTATTATACTCCAGAGCTGCACTCACTATTCTGCTGGTGCAGTCACCGTGTACATACATTACATTACTGATCCTGAGTTACATCCTGTATTATACTCCAGAGCTGCACTCACTATTCTGCTGGTGCAGTCACTGTGTACATACATTACATTACTGATCCTGATTACATCCTGTATTATACTCCAGAGCTGCACTCACTATTCGGTTGTTGCAGTCACTGTGTACACACATTACATTACTGATCCTGAGCTACATCCTGTATTATACCCCAGAGCTGCACTCACTATTCTGCTGGTGCAGTCACTGTGTTTCCTCTCTGAACCCTGTTCACACAGGTAATATACAGATGATCAGGTTTTTAAATACATCAGATAGGGATTGCATACATTAGTTAGGACTGCTCTGATAAGGGTATACCGTGAAGATTGGTAGAGCAGCTTAGTATACATTTTTTGCAAAAAACGTATCAACCAAATACCCTGTTTTTTACATCTTTTACTAGCACTTGCGGATTACTGCAACATTTTTTCAAACTGAGTGTTTTTGGTTTTACTATTCTCTTTTGTGTCTTCAACTCACTATTCTGCTGGTGCAGTCACTGTGTACATACATTACATTACTGATCCTAAGTTACATCCTGTATTATACTCCAGAGCTGCACTCACTATTCGGTTGTTGCAGTCACTGTGCACATACATTACATTACTGATCCTGAGTAACATCCTGTATTATACTCCAGAGCTGCACTCACTATTCTGCTGGTGCAGACACTGTGTACATACATTACATTACTGATCCTGAGTAACATCCTGTATTATACTCCAGAGCTGCACTCACTATTCTGCTGGTGCAGACACTGTGTACATAAAGTGGGGCAAAAAAGTATTTAGTCAGTCAGCAATAGTGCAAGTTCCACCACTTAAAAAGATGAGAGGCGTCTGTAATTTACATCATAGGTAGACCTCAACTATGGGAGACAAACTGAGAAGAAAAAATCCAGAAAATAATATTGTCTGTTTTTTTAACATTTGTTAAATAACAAAAGATGCAGCACTCACCAGATTCTTGCTGAAGATAGTGTCCTTTATTCGCTTAAAGCGATGTGAGACATTATGCGGAGAGGTGGCAGGAAAGAGGATTGGGTGCGGGGGAGAGGAGAAGGACTACGGCCATTTCACGCAAAATGCGCTTCCACGGGTCCCGGGACTTTGTAATATATCCTTTGTTGGCAATGACAGAGGTCAAACGTTTTCTGTAAGTCTTCACAAGGTTGCCACACACTGTTGTTGGTATGTTGGCCCATTCCTCCATGCAGATCTCCTCTAGAGCAGTGATGTTTTTGGATTTTCGCTTGGCAACACGGACTTTCAACTCTCTCCAAAGGTTTTCTATAGGGTTGAGATCTGGAGACTGGCTAGGCCACTCCAGGACCTTGAAATGCTTCTTACGAAGCCACTCCTTCGTTGCCCTGGTGTGTGCTTTGGATCATTGTCATGTTGAAAGACCCAGCCACGTTTCATCTTCAATGCCCTTGCTGATGGAAGGAGGTTTGCTCTTAAAATCTCACGATACATCGCCCCATTCATTCTTTCATGTACCCGGATCAGTCGTCCTGGCCCCTTTGCAGAGAAACAGCCCCAAAGCATGATGTTTCCACCACCATGCTTTACAGTAGGTATGGTGTTTGATGGATGCAACTCAGTATTCTTTTTCCTCCAAACACGACAAGTTGTGTTTCTACCAAACAGTTCCAGTTTGGTTTCATCAGACCATAGGACATTCTCCCAAAACTCCTCTGGATCATCCAAGTGCTCTCTAGCAAACTTCAGACGGGCCCGGACATGTACTGGCTTAAGCAGTGGGACACGTCTGGCACTGCAGGATCTGAGTCCATGGTGGCGTAGTGTGTTACTTATGGTAGGCATTGTTACATTGGTCCCAGCTCTCTGCAGTTCATTCACTAGGTCCCCCCACGTGGTTCTGGGATTTTTGCTCACCGTTCTTGTGATCATTCTGACCCCATGGGGTAGGATTTTGCGTGGAGCCCCAGATCGAGGGAGATTATCAGTGGTCTTGTATGTCTTCCATTTTCTAATTATTGCTCCCACTGTTGATTTCTTCACTCCAAGCTGGTTGGCTATTGCAGATTCAGTCTTCCCAGCCTGGTGCAGGGCTACAATTTTGTTTCTGGTGTCCTTTGACAGCTCTTTGGTCTTCACCATAGTGGAGTTTGGAGTCAGACTGTTTGAGGGTGTGCACAGGTGTCTGTTATACTGATAACAAGTTTAAACAGGTGCCATTACTACAGGTAATGAGTGGAGGAAAGAGGAGACTCTTAAAGAAGAAGTTACAGGTCTGTGAGAGCCAGAAATCTTGATTGTTTGTTTCTGACCAAATACTTATTTTCCACCATTATATGCAAAAAAAAAATGATAAAAAAACAGACAATGTGATTTTCTGGATTTTTTTTTCTCAGTTTGTCTCCCATAGTTGAGGTCTACCTATGATGTAAATTACAGACGCCTCTCATCTTTTTAAGTGGTGGAACTTGCACTATTGCTGACTGACTAAATACTTTTTTGCCCCACTGTACATTACTGATCCTGAGTTACATCCTGTATTATACTCCAGAGCTGCACTCACTGTTCTGCTGGTGCAGTCACTGTGTACATACTATGACTTTAATAACTAAGGACTTGTGCAATCCTTGCTCCTTGTGCCTCGATCCCCACAGTGTAGGCTGTCGCACTCCCAGCAGTGACCCGGAGAGGACGGGACCAGATGAGTCAGGTGGTGAAGGAAGGCGGCCATCATTGCATTTATTATTTGAAAGCAGTCAATATTCCTTTCAGCACCACTTTAATATTTGAGGCCATAATGGTGATTTGCTCCCAGAGGTGATTGTGTGAGTTCACTCCTAACGACTGTGATGCGTCGATCACTGCATCATTCTGAAGTTTTGCATTTTTCTCTGCAGTCACTGTGTACACACATTACATTACTGATCCTGAGTTACATCCTGTATTATACCCCAGAGCTGCACTCACTATTCTGCTGGTGCAGTCACTGTGTACATACATTACATTACTGATCCTGAGTTACATCCTGTATTATACTCCAGAGCTGCACTCACTATTCGGTTGTTGCAGTCACTGTGTACATACATTACATTACTGATCCTGAGCTACATCCTGTATTATACCCCAGAGCTGCACTCACTATTCTGCTGGTGCAGTCACTGTGTACATACATTACATTACTGATCCTGAGTTACATCCTGTATTATACTCCAGAGCTGCACTCACTATTCGGTTGTTGCAGTCACTGTGTACATACATTACATTACTGATCCTGAGCTACATCCTGTATTATACCCCAGAGCTGCACTCACTATTCTGCTGGTGCAGTCACTGTGTACATACATTACATTACTGATCCTGAGTTACATCCTGTATTATACTCCAGAGCTGCACTCACTATTCTGCTGGTGCAGTCACTGTGTACATACATTACATTACTGATCCTGAGTTACATCCTGTATTATACCCCAGAGCTGCACTCACTATTCTGCTGGTGCAGTCACTGTGTACATACATTACTGATCCTGAGTTACATCCTGTAGTATCCTCCAGAGCTGCACTCACTATTCAGTTGTTGCAGTCACTGTGTACCTACATTACATTACTGATCCTGAGTTACCTCCTGTATTATACTCCAGAGCTGCACTCACTATTCGGTTGTTGCAGTCACTGTGTACATACATTACATTACTGATCCTGAGCTACATCCTGTATTATACCCCAGAGCTGCACTCACTATTCTGCTGGTGCAGTCACTGTGCACATACATTACATTACTGATCCTGAGTTACATCCTGTATTATACTTCAGAGCTGCACTCACTGTTCTGCTGGTGCAGTCACTGTGTACATACTATGACTTTAATAACTAAGGACTTGTGCTCCTTGTGCCTCGATCCCCACAGTGTAGGCTGTCGCACTCCCAGCAGTGACCCGGAGAGGACAGGATCAGATGAGTCAGGTGGTGAAGGAAGGCGGCCATCATTGCATTTATTATTTGAAAGCAGTCAATATTCCTTTCAGCACCACTTTAATATTTGAGGCCATAATGGTGATTTGCTCCCAGAGGTGATTGTGTGAGTTCACTCCTAACGACTGTTGTTGTGAATTCTGTGGCTGAATTCACTCCTGTGGTCACAAGTGGTACTGCAGCTTCTGAGCTTCCTCCCTCAGGTGTTCTGGTGAGCTCGTTAACTGCTTCATTACTTAACTCCGCCTGATGCTGCTATCCTTGCTCCTTGTCAATGTTTCAGTGTTGGATCTGAGCTTCTCCTGATTGTTCCTGTGACCTGCTGCTCTGTATAGCTAAGTGCTTTTTGCTTTTTTGTTGCTTTTTTTCTGTCCAGCTTGTCTTTTGTTTTGCTGGAAGCTCTGAGACGCAAAGGGTGTACCGCCGTGCCGTTAGTTTGGCACGGTGGGTTTTTTTTGCCCCCTTTGCGTGGCTTTGCTTTAGGGTTTTTTGTAGACTGCAAAGTTCGCTTTACTGTCCTCGCTCTGTCCTAGAATATCGGGCCCCACTTTGCTGAATCTATTTCATCCCTACGTTTTGTCTTTTCATCTTACTCACAGTCATTATATGTGGGGGGCTGCCTTTTCCTTTGGGGAATTTCTCTGGGGCAAGTCAGGCCTATTTTTCTATCTTCAGGCTAGCTAGTTTCTTAGGCTGTGCCGAGTTGCCTAGGTAGTTGTTAGGCGCAATCCACAGCCGCTTTTAGTTGTGTTTAGGATAGGATCAGGTGTGCAGTCTACAGAGTTTCCACGTCTCAGAGCTCGTTCTTGTATTTTTGGGTATTTGTCAGATCACTGTGTGCGCTCTGATCGCTAAGCACACTGTGTTTCTGGATTGCCTTCATAACACCTGTCATTAGCAAACATAACAGTACAAGGAGCCCAACTAATGATTCTCAATAGAGGGAAAGAAAAAGTTCTGACATCATTTTTTTTTTTCTGCTCTGTGTTCACTTTTTTTTTTTTTTCCCCTAGACATTTGGGTGATTCTGGACACAGGTGTGGACATGGATATTCAGGGTCTGTGCTCTTCAATGGATAATCTCGTTATAAATGTACAAAAAATTCAAGATACTATTGATCAGAAATCTATGTTAGAACCAAGAATTCCTATTCCTGATTTGTTTTTTGGAGATAGAACTAAGTTTCTAAGTTTCAAAAATAATTGTAAGCTATTTCTGGCCTTGAAACCTCATTCTTCTGGTAATCCTATTCAACAGGTTTTGATTATTATTTCTTTTTTGCGCGGCGACCCTCAAGACTGGGCATTTTCTCTTGCGCCAGGGGACCCTGCATTGAGTAGTGTCGATGCGTTTTTCCTGGCGCTCGGATTGCTGTACAATGAGCCTAATTCAGTGGATGAGGCTGAGAAAAATTTGCTGGCTTTGTGCCAGGGTCAGGATGATATAGAAGTATATTGTCAGAAATTTAGGAAATGGTCAGTACTCACTCAGTGGAATGAATCTGCGCTGGCAGCTTTGTTCAGAAAGGGTCTCTCTGAGGCTCTTAAGGATGTCATGGTGGGATTTCTTATGCCTGCTGGTTTGAATGAGTCTTTGTCTTTGGCCATTCAGATCGGTCGACGCTTGCGCGAGCGTAAATCTGTGCACCATTTGGCGGTACTGCCTGAGGTTAAACCTGAGCCTATGCAGTGCGATAGGACTATGACTAGAGTTGAACGGCAGGAATACAGACGTCTGAATGGTCTGTGTTTCTACTGTGGTGATTCCACTCATGCTATTTCTGATTGTCCTAAGCGCATTAAGCGGTCCGCTAGGTCTGCCGTCATTGGTACTGTACAGTCCAAATTCCTTCTGTCCATTACCTTGATATGCTCTTTGTCGTCGTTTTCTGTCATGGCGTTTGTGGATTCGGGCGCTGCCCTGAATCTGATGGATTTGGATTATGCTAAACGTTGTGGGTTTTTCTTGGAGCAGGTGTCCTATTCCATTGAGAGGAATTGATGCTACACCTTTGGCCAAGAATAAACCTCAATACTGGGCCCAGCTGACCATGTGCATGGCTCCTGCACATCAGGAAGTTATTCGCTTTCTGGTGTTGCATAATCTGCATGATGTGGTCGTGTTGGGGTTGCCATGGCTACAAACCCATAATCCAGTATTGGATTGGAATTCCATGTCGGTATCCGGCTGGGGTTGTCAGGGGGTACATGGTGATGTTCCATTTTTGTCGATTTCGTCATCCACCCCTTCTGAGGTCCCAGAGTTCTTGTCTGATTATCAGGATGTATTTGAAGAGCCCAAGTCCGATGCTCTACCTCCGCATAGGGATTGTGATTGTGCTATCAATTTGATTCCTGGTAGTAAATTCCCTAAAGGTCGATTATTTAATTTATCCGTGCCCGAACACGCCGCTATGCGCAGTTATGTGAAGGAATCCCTGGAGAAGGGACATATTCGCCCATCGTCATCACCACTGGGAGCAGGGTTCTTCTTTGTAGCCAAGAAGGATGGTTCGCTGAGACCGTGTATTGATTACCGCCTTCTTAATAAGATCACTGTTAAATTTCAGTATCCCTTGCCATTGTTATCTGACTTGTTTGCTCGGATTAAGGGGGCTAGTTGGTTCACTAAGATAGATCTTCGTGGTGCGTATAATCTGGTGAGAATCAGGCAAGGAGATGAATGGAAAACTGCATTCAATACGCCCGAGGGTCATTTTGAGTATCTAGTGATGCCGTTCGGACTTGCCAATGCTCCATCTGTGTTTCAGTCTTTTATGCATGACATCTTCCGTGAGTATCTGGATAAATTCCTGATTGTTTACTTGGATGACATTTTGATCTTCTCAGATGATTGGGAGTCTCATGTGAAGCAGGTCAGAATGGTTTTTCAGGTCCTGCGTGCTAATTCTTTGTTTGTGAAGGGATCAAAGTGTCTCTTCGGTGTGCAGAAAGTTTCATTTTTGGGGTTCATCTTTACCCCTTCTACTATCGAGATGGATCCAGTTAAGGTCCAAGCCATCCAGGATTGGATTCAGCCGACATCTCTGAAAAGTCTGCAAAAGTTCCTGGGCTTTGCTAATTTTTATCGTCGCTTCATCTGTAATTTTTCTAGCATTGCCAAACCATTGACCGATTTGACCAAGAAGGGTGCTGATTTGGTTAATTGGTCTTCTGCTGCTGTGGAAGCTTTTCAGGAGTTGAAGCGTCGTTTTTGTTCTGCCCCTGTGTTGGGTCAGCCAGATGTTTCTCTTCCGTTCCAGGTCGAGGTTGATGCTTCTGAGATTGGAGCAGGGGCGGTTTTGTCACAGAGAGGTTCTGATTGCTCAGTGATGAAACCATGTGCTTTCTTTTCCAGGAAGTTTTCGCTCGCTGAGCGTAATTATGATGTGGGCAATCGAGAGTTGCTGGCCATGAAGTGGGCATTCGAGGAGTGGCGTCATTGGCTTGAAGGAGCTAAGCATCGCGTGGTGGTATTGACTGATCATAAGAACTTGACTTATCTCGAGTCTGCCAAGCGCTTGAATCCTAGACAGGCCCGTTGGTAGTTATTTTTTGCCCGCTTCGACTTTGTGATTTCGTACCTTCCGGGCTCTAAAAATGTGAAGGCGGATGCTCTGTCTAGGAGTTTTGTGCCCGACTCTCCGGGTTTATCTGAGCCAGCGGGTATCCTCAAGGAAGGAGTCATTGTGTCTGCCATCTCCCCTGATTTGCGGCGGGTGCTGCAAAAATTTCAGGCGAATAAACCTGATCGTTGTCCAGCAGAGAAACTGTTCGTCCCTGATAGGTGGACTAATAAACTTATCTCTGAACTTCATTGTTCGGTGTTGGCTGGTCATCCTGGAATCTTTGGTACCAGAGAGTTAGTGGCTAGATCCTTCTGGTGGCCATCTCTGTCACGGTATGTACGTACTTTTGTGCAGTCCTGTGGGATTTGTGCTAGGGCTAAGCCCTGCTGTTCTCGTGCCAGTGGGTTGCTTTTGCCCTTGCCGGTCCCAAAGAGGCCTTGGACACATATTTCGATGGATTTAATTTCTGACCTTCCCGTTTCTCAAAAGATGTCAGTCATTTGGGTGGTATGTGATCGCTTTTCTAAAATGGTCCATCTGGTGCCCTTGGCTAAATTGCCTTCCTCCTCTGATTTGGTACCTTTGTTCTTTCAGCATGTGGTTCGGTTGCATGGCATTCCTGAGAATATTGTTTCTGACAGAGGTTCCCAGTTTGTTTCAAGGTTTTGGCGAGCCTTTTGTGGTAGGATGGGCATTGACCTATCCTTTTCCTCGGCTTTCCATCCTCAGACTAATGGCCAGACCGAACGAACCAATCAGACCTTGGAAACATATCTGAGATGTTTTGTTTCTGCAGACCAGGATGATTGGGTGTCCTTTTTGCCGTTGGCTGAGTTCGCCCTTAATAATCGGGCCAGCTCGGCTACTTTGGTTTCTCCTTTTTTTTGCAATTCTGGGTTCCATCCTCGTTTCTCTTCAGGACAGGTTGAGTCTTCGGACTGTCCTGGTGTGGATTCTGTGGTGGATAAGTTGCAGCAGATCTGGACTCAGGTAGTGGACAATTTGATCTTGTCCCAGGAGAAAGCTCAACTTTTCGCTAATCGCAGATGCCGTGTGGGTCCCCGACTTCGTGTTGGGGATCTGGTTTGGTTATCTTCTCGTCATATTCCTATGAAGGTTTCCTCTCCTAAATTTAAACCTCGTTTTATTGGTCCGTATAGGATTTCTGAGGGTCTCAATCCTGTGTCTTTTCGTTTGACCCTCCCAGACTCCTTTTCCATACATAATGTATTCCATAGGTCGTTGTTGCGGAGATACGTGGCACCTATGATTCCATCTGTTGAGCCTCCTGCCCCGGTTTTGGTGGAGGGGGAATTGGAGTATATTGTGGAGAAGATTTTGGATTCTCGTGTTTCTAGACGGAAACTCCAGTATCTGGTTAAATGGAAGGGTTATGCTCAGGAAGATAATTCCTGGGTTTTTGCCTCTGATGTTCATGCTTCCGATCTTGTTCGTGCCTTTCATGCGGCTCATCCTGGTCGGCCTGGGGGCTCTGGTGAGGGTTCGGTGACCCCTCAAGGGGGGGGTACTGTTGTGAATTCTGTGGCTGAATTCACTCCTGTGGTCACAAGTGGTACTGCGGCTTCTGAGCCTCCTCCCTCAGGTGTTCTGGTGAGCTCGTTAACTGCTTCATTACTTAACTCCGCCTGATTCTGCTATCCTTGCTCCTTGTCAATGTTTCAGTGTTGGATCTGAGCTTCTCCTGATTGTTCCTGTGACCTGCTGCTCTGTATAGCGAAGTGCTTTTTGCTTTTTTGTTGCTTTTTTTCTGTCCAGCTTGTCTTTTGTTTTGCTGGAAGCTCTGAGACGCAAAGGGTGTACCACCGTGCCGTTAGTTCGGCACGGTGGGTTTTTTTTGCCCCCTTTGCGTGGTTTTGCTTTAGGGTTTTTTGTAGACTGCAAAGTTCGCTTTACTGTCCTCGCTCTGTCCTAGAATATCGGGCCCCACTTTGCTGAATCTATTTCATCCCTACGTTTTGTCTTTTCATCTTACTCACAGTCATTATATGTGGGGGGCTGCCTTTTCCTTTGGGGAATTTCTCTGGGGCAAGTCAGGCCTATTTTTCTATCTTCAGGCTAGCTAGTTTCTTAGGCTGTGCCGAGTTGCCTAGGTAGTTGTTAGGCGCAATCCACAGCCGCTTTTAGTTGTGTTTAGGATAGGATCAGGTGTGCAGTCTACAGAGTTTCCACGTCTCAGAGCTCGTTCTTGTATTTTTGGGTATTTGTCAGATCACTGTGGGCGCTCTGATCGCTAAGCACACTGTGTTTCTGGATTGCCTTCATAACACCTGTCATTAGCAAACATAACAGACTGTGACGCGTCGATCACTGCATCATTCTGAAGTTTTGCATTTTTCTCTGCAGTCACTGTGTACACACATTACATTACTGATCCTGAGTTACATCCTGTATTATACTTCAGAGCTGCACTCACTATTCTGCTGGTGCAGTCACTGTGTACACACATTACATTACTGATCCTGAGTTACATCCTGTATTATACTCCAGAGCTGCACTCACTATTCTGCTGGTGCAGTCACTGTGTACACACATTACATTACTGATCCTGAGTTACATCCTGTATTATACTCCAGAGCTGCACTCACTATTCTGCTGGTGCAGTCACTGTGTACATACATTACATTACTGATCCTGAGTTACATCCTGTATTATACCCCAGAGCTGCACTCACTATTCTGCTGGTACAGTCACTGTGTACATACATTACATTACTGATCCTGAGTTACATCCTGTATTATACTCCAGAGCTGCACTCACTATTCGGTTGTTGCAGTCACTGTGTACATACATTACATTACTGATCCTGAGCTACATCCTGTATTATACCCCAGAGCTGCACTCACTATTCTGCTGGTGCAGTCACTGTGTACATACATTACATTACTGATCCTGAGTTACATCCTGTATTATACCCCAGAGCTGCACTCACTATTCTGCTGGTACAGTCACTGTGTACATACATTACATTACTGATCCTGAGTTACATCCTGTATTATACTCCAGAGCTGCACTCACTATTCGGTTGTTGCAGTCACTGTGTACATACATTACATTACTGATCCTGAGCTACATCCTGTATTATACCCCAGAGCTGCACTCACTATTCTGCTGGTGCAGTCACTGTGTACATACATTACATTACTGATCCTGAGTTACATCCTGTATTATACTCCAGAGCTGCACTCACTATTCTGCTGGTGCAGTCACTGTGTACATACATTACATTACTGATCCTGAGTTACATCCTGTATTATACCCCAGAGCTGCACTCACTATTCTGCTGGTGCAGTCACTGTGTACATACATTACATTACTGATCCTGAGTTACATCCTGTAGTATCCTCCAGAGCTGCACTCACTATTCGGTTGTTGCAGTCACTGTGTACCTACATTACATTACTGATCCTGAGTTACATCCTGTATTATACTCCAGAGCTGCACTCACTATTCGGTTGTTGCAGTCACTGTGTACATACATTACATTACTGATCCTGAGTTACATCCTGTAGTATCCTCCAGAGCTGCACTCACTATTCGGTTGTTGCAGTCACTGTGTACCTACATTACATTACTGATCCTGAGTTACATCCTGTATTATACTCCAGAGCTGCACTCACTGTTCTGCTGGTGCAGTCACTGTGCACATACATTACATTACTGATCCTGAGTTACATCCTGTATTATACTCCAGAGCTGCACTCACTGTTCTGCTGGTGCAGTCACTGTGTACATACATTACATTACTGATCCTGAGTTACATCCTGTATTATACTCCAGAGCTGCACTCACTGTTCTGCTGGTGCAGTCACTGTGTACATACTATGACTTTAATAACTAAGGACTTGTGCTCCTTGTGCCTCGATCCCCACAGTGTAGACTGTCGCACTCCCAGCAGTGACCCGGAGAGGACAGGATCAGATGAGTCAGGTGATGAAGGAAGGCGGCCATCATTGCATTTATTATTTGAATTCAGTCAATATTCCTTTCAGCACCACTTTAATATTTGAGGCCATAATGGTGATTTGCCCCCAGAGGTGATTGTGTGAGTTCACTCCTAACGACTGTGACGCGTCTGATCACTGCATCATTCTGAAGTTTTGCATTTTGCTCTGCAACTCAAAACTGCTATTTCCGTGCTAAACAATGGTTAATCCTTGTCCTTACAGTCAGACCTGTTGCAATTTGTTTTATTTATGGTCTTATGGTTTAATTTCCAAAATCCTACTTGTTACCTGATTGTTGGCCAATTGCTGTTTTTCATTGGCCACTTGTTATTAATACTTGAGCGGTTATTATTTTGCTTTTTGGCCACTTTGTATTTTGCGTATTCCAGTTTGCCTGCCTCCCGCTGCTCTGGTTTCCCAGTTTGTGATGTTGTGGACACTGGTTGTAGTCAGTGCGCTGTACTGTGTTGCTTTGAAAGGGCTGTTGCGCCACCCGCTGGACATAGTAAGGTGCTACTACACTTGAAAATCTCTGTTGTTCCTCTTTCGTAAAGGGATTATCCACTACTCAGACAATCACTAACTGAATACATAGGTTTGCCCCTAGTAAAATAATACCTGTACTGACCTCTGGTGTCAGCACCGTTTCAGTTGGCTCGGTACTGACTCTACCGGGGCTCGCGTGGTATTTTTATGTCACACTAACCCTGCAGCCAATCAGAGCTGGCTTCACTCTCCTCTCCTAGAGACATTATTGACATCCCGAGATTCACTGCTCTTCCTTCCTCTGAATGTCTTGATTTGTGCGAAGGAGAGAAGAGTGAAGTCAGTGCTGATTGGCCGCAGGGATCGCATGACATAATGTCACAAGAGCCCTGGGAGAACCAGTAGTAACACTGCTGGAACTGCACTGGAGGGGAGTATAGGTGTTATTTTACTGTGGGGCAAACATATGGATTCAGAAGGGGTTGTCCAAGTAGTGGATAACCCTTTTAAGAAGTGTCAAGTGGGCGGGGCTGGTCTTTGCTGGAGTCATGCGAGCTTGGCCTATACAGATGTTGAGGACAGTACAGGTCTCTTCACCGTGTATGCGCCATTATAAGAAGGGAGATTTGGCCCCCCAGATTCTCTGCATTGGTGGGAGCCGGAGCGGTCGGACCCTCACTGATCACTTCTAGCACCACGATGTGCAGCCAAGTACTATGACAAAAGTAGAAGGGAAAGCGTGTGGGTGCAGGTCACTTCCTGTGGTTGTAGTTAGTGCAGGCGTGAAGGGAAGTTTTGCTACTTGCATCTAGATTCATTGTGCCGGAGCTGTGATGAGCGGCTGGTCCTCCCGGCACAGCGCTGAGCAGAGGCGTCCGGTGCCGTCACCTCCAAGCCGATTCCCAGGCTGATCACTCTCATGGAGATCTTCCTGAATGTCCCAGGAGGAAACTGCAGCCTACAGGCAGACTTCCAGTATGGCTTCTTCACGGTGACATACAGCCTGGTGTTCACACTTGGACTTCCTGGCAACATATTGGCCCTGTACTACCTGTGCCAAAGTAGGCAGCGCTCCCGCAATGCCAATATCTACTTTGTGAACCTGTCTACAGTGGATTTCATCTTCATCTGCCTCTTGCCTATTCGCATTTATTATCATAATGCCGGAAATAACTGGATCTTCGGCGATATGGCGTGTCGCATCACCGGTAGCCTTTTCTACGCCAACATCTACCTGAGCATTGGCTTCTTTACGTGCATCAGTTTGGACAGATACCTGGCCGTGGTCCATCCGCTGATGTACATGAAGCTGAAGGGCACGCGTTTCTCCTTGATCCTGACCGTTGTCATCTGGATTCTTTGCGGGGCCGTTATATTACCTTTGATCCTCGGAGGACCTCTGGGCAATGAGAACAGCACGAAGACTTCTTGCTTTGACGGCTTCTCCACTTCAGCATGGCAGGATCGTCTGGCGCCTTATAACACCTGCGCCTTAATCTTCGGTTTTCTTTTCCCGTTCGCCATCACAGTGGTGATAATGCCAATATTTGCGCGAAGGATCTGTAGGATAAAATCCAGCACCCATCGGAAGGTAGCCCTGAGGATCATCATCTTCATACTGGTGGTGTCGTTGGTTTGCTTTTTGCCTTACAATGTCTCCCACTTGCTGTACTTCATGATGAAACTAGACCTGATCCTGGATTGTGCGTGCGCCATCCACATCTACAAGCTGCGCCGCATCACTCTGGCCTTAGTAAGTCTCAACAGCTGCCTGAACCCAATTCTAATCTTTATCCCGTATTTAAGTCGTAGACTCAACGCCCCCTGCGCGAAGCAGACGTACCACTTTCAGAAAGCCAACCCTACTGCCGAAGCCCCTAGCCGAATCACTTCACCTCCTCCCTTACCAAATAACCTGGAACCTGTCACTATACTGGGGGCTAAGGTTGAGTGGTCCGTCTTATGATCCGAGCAGGAGACTCCATGTGTTATAGCGGCACAAGCCGTCACATTGTAGATCACATTCATCTTCACCGGTTCTGTGCCAAAAATTGCACTGAACTTGCTGTAGGCTCCATTTAATGAATAATTACCAAGTTTTATTGGAATATACTCAGATGGATTGTATATAAGTAAATCTATATTTTATGTGATGTCTGCTATAGTCACCACGGAAAGGGACCTTGTCTCACATTAGTGAAGAAATATTCCTGTTCTATTATGTCCAGATAATGTATTTTTTGTTTTAAATATTTGCAGACAATTATTGTAAAGTACAATAAACCCACCATTTCTTATGAAAACACCCATTGTTATCGCTTTCTGTAAATGTAATATATAAGGCTGTGTTCACATGTACAGGTTTTTTTTTGGGATGCTTAATCCGTTCCTTTTTTTTAAAAAAAACTTTTTATAAATGTTTCCATTTTGCATCCATGTGTAACAAAGATCTGTTGATAACCACCTTGGTTTCTGCTTTGAATCTGTAAACCTCTACTGTTGTGGGCAGGGACACTTGTTAATAGATGACCAATAGGGATGAGCCTACCTGTCAAAGTTGTGGTCCGGCCGAACTACAGCCAAAAGTTCGGTTCAGGTACCAGAACTTGACCTGAACTCAAACCTCATACGTCAATGGGGACCCAAACTATTGTGCTGTACAATGGTAAGGGCTGCAAAATGGAGGTAAGAGTACAACGAAATGCCCTGCAAATACGTGTGGATAGAAAAATTACTTACAATTATATACAATAAAAAAAATAATCTTCATCCAGGCGGCAGAGGTCCAAATAGAGCAGTGTCTTGCGTGTATATTTTATTCTACTTGTTAATTAACAAATGGAAAAACCGCCGTGGGGTCTCCCTTATTTTTAATAGCCAGCCTTGGGAAAGCAGACAGCTGTGAGCTAGTCCTATGCTGGGAAGGGGCCAATATCCATGGACCTTACCAGCCTATCAAATATAAGCCCTCAGCTGTCTACTTTGCTAGTTATTAACAATGGGAGACCCCCAAAAAATGATGTGGGGTCCGTTACTATTTTTAGTAACCAGCTAAGGTAAAGGAGAGAGCTGATAAAAGGCTGTGAAAGACCATGGATATTGACCCTTTCCCAGCCTAATAAGACCAGCCCTCAGCCACCCCAAAATGGTGCATCCATAAGATGTACCAATTCTGGCACATAGTCTCGGCTCTTCCTGATTGCCCTGGTGCGGTGGCAATCGGGGTTATGGGATTGTGGGGTTAAGGTCAGCAGCTGGCGCTGGGTTCAAGCCCATGGGTACATAATTGATTAGGAGCGTCTAACTGGTCTGTAGGAGCCAGAACTTTTAATGGTTGTAATGGTTGGTAGGGGATCAAATACTTATTTCTCACTGCAAAATGCAAATAAATTTATATAATTTATACAATGTGATGTTCTGGATTTTATTGTTGATATTGTATCTCTCAATGTTCAAATTAATCTACCCTTAAAATTATAGTCTGGTCATGTCTTTATTAGTGGGCAAACTTACAAGATCAGCAAGGGATCAAATACTTATTTCCTTCACTGTAAGTAGAAGACAAGCAGGGAGCAATGGAGACGCTATACTAAAATGCTGGGATGTAAAGGGGCAAGTATATATATATTTATTTTCTATTGCTGCCTGTATTCCAGATGTTTCATCTTCTTGGACAATCCCTTTTAATTTCTGGTTGATATTTCTTTTTACACGAGTTCTCGGTTCACGTCCACATCCGGAACAGAGCCATGCTGAGGACATTGTATAGTCAGGTCCTCCTCGAATCTTGCTCCTGTCCTTTTCATAGGATGGATTCATTCTACCTTCAGGGTTCACGGTTGTCATGGGCGAGGGAGCACGGACCACCCCAACAATAGCGGCACCTAAAAGGGGGAACCACCTTACTGACATATAAATGTCCAAAAACTGGAAGTTGATGGTTGTGAATATCACCTCCTGCTTTGATTCGGTTTGGTCTTTACAGAGAATTAAGTTTGTAGTTTCCATCTTGGGTTAGCGGATAAAAGGTCGCCTTGTCCATCCCTTATTTCCTGCACTGGGGGTGCACACAACCCTACAATCTCCTATGACCCCTTTTGCTCCACAGTTAAAGGTTTAGATCTTCACACCTCTGATTTGCAATAATTACAGAAAAGTAAAGTTTCCTGTCTGAGTCATAGTGGTGCACGGTGTCTTACACGCAGAGTATTTATAGTCTTGTTCCATCGTGATGGCGCTCGGGTTCATGCAGCGAGATACAATCCGCCTCCGGGGGAAAGCAGAGACCCACACCGGAAATGAGCAATGACATGAGCGCTGTGCAGAAATGATGGAGATTACATGTATAGTGCAGGATTTCTCCAACATAGATGCTTACAGTCCGGACAGCGAGCTGTTACACTGTAACAAACCATCCCCACAGGGCAGAAGTTTATGCGTCTCATGTTTAGCGCCTAGATAATAACCGTATATGTAAGCAGCTCAGTGTTAGGGAATACTGGGCAGGGCGTCGGGTACTTTAAAAGGACTATCAGTACAGAATGACTGTCCAAACCAAGCACAGGCGCTCAGTGTATAAGGGCATGTCCAAATGTTTAACTGCACCTTCCCACCTGCTGGTTTTCCCATGCCCCATATTCATAGATTGACACCTGTTGCTTCGTAGAGTCAGAGAATGGCAGTGGTAGATAGGGGAAGAAAAAGCAAGTAGGACTCTGCACTTAATGTTTGGGTAGTCCAGGGGTGCACGGAGCACCTGTGTTTGGTTTGAGCAGTCATTCTGTGCTGACACTTTTTATTTGGGAACTGTACTTCCAACAAACTTTGTTATATTCGCTTCTACTACTGAATGTTTAAAGCTTTGTCACCAAATAATTCTGCTTGTTTCTCCACCCGTAGCCATCTCATTGGATGGTTCAGCGGCCATCTCCCATCACGAGAGATCGGCGGCCAGACACGTCCGACCACGTCTCATCTCCCAGAGAACAAAAGGATCGGGGGTTGGAAATCTGACTCCTATCGGCCGCATCTGTCCTTATTACATTATCTATAGCTGCAGCCATGTCACTGGCCTCCCAATCAGCCCCTTTAAAGGGAACCTGTCACCTGAATTTGGCAGGACCAGTTTTTGGTCATATGGGCAGAGTTTTCGGGTGTTTGATTCACCCTTTCCTTACCCTCAATCTTTTATATTTAAAATCTTGCCTTGTGCAGGCGTGTACTACGGAGGACAGAGAATGAACTTCACTCCAATATTGCAGCCAGCATGCAGCCAGCAGGTAAGGAAAGGGTGAATCAAACACCCGAAAACTCCGCCCCTATGACCAAAAACCAGTCCCGCCAAATTCAGGTGACAGGTTCCCTTTAAGGTAATTTTTTTTTTCTAGGCTAAGCTAATCAGACGTCGGCTTCTCCATCTCTTATTTTCTTCTCTCCAGCCTGGAGCTCACGTGGCGTAACTATCCGAGGCCACCATCGGGATCTCACGCCTGGCTCTTGTCTGAAGCTCCAGGGCAGTAGCGCAATAACGGCCCATGATTGTTACACGGCATGAGCCCTGCAGCCAATCTTGACTACCTGGGATTATATCATTTAAAAAGGATAATAGTGGACAAGCCCTTTATGATTATTACTTTAATAAGCTGCATTTTCTTGTGCCATAATTCCAAAATATTAACTTGTATTAAAAACTTTTAACAATTATCAGTAGAGAAACGCTGCACCTTTCTTTATGTCCGTCATGTCTGCGCTTTCCATCACTTGTGCGCATTTTACTGACCTGATAATAGCTGCATTCGGGCGACGTACACTGGAGACGGAGCCAATCGCAGCCGAGTTCTGAGTATTTTATGTATGTATATGGGTGGGAGACTTTGTGGCAGATGCTGCAATTTTACTCTTTGCTATTGCAGTTCGGTATAAAGACGACATTGCCCTGAATGCGAATCACCAGATCCACCTCTGTGCAGACACTGAGCCAGCAGGGCAGGAGCTGTAGGTTTTATGTGAACAGATACTTTCCCAATTCTAAGGATCTTTCCATTCCCTCTATCCTACTTGTGCCTCATCTGTAAACTTCTGCTCTGTTCCCCAAAATGTAGGGTGATGTGCAGGAGATGTTCTAGCTGGAGCCTTGTGGTAAACCCTTCTTGAGAACAGATGTCAGGAAACTCCCCAACTCTTCATCCTAAAAAAAAACAAAAAAAAAACCAGAAGTGACTGATATAAGAATGCAGCATTTACAGCACAGAATAGTATGGATTGAAGATTAGCCGGTAATTAACTTGTTGGCTTCTGTCAAATTACTGCAGGAGCCGACAGGATAAAAGAGATGGATTACATACAGTAAATAGATGCAGAATAGGTAGATATATAGATGTCGTTGACAAATACAATTAGTAGTGCACAAATTAGGGGACATCTATTTAATTCTGAAAAGCTTATTTTAGTAGAAAAAATGGCGTGGGCTCACGTGCCATTTTTTTTGAAGCAGCAGAGGATAAGCCAACGCCTGTGGGCTGATATTAATAGCCTAGGAAGTGCCATGGGTATTATCCCTTTCTCAGGCTATAAACATCGGAACATCGGCCCCCAGTTGTTTGATTAACCTCTTGTGGTTGTGAAAATTGCACGTGAGCCCATGCCCTATTGTAGTGTAAAATAATCTTTTAGTAATTAAATACATGTTCCTTAATTTGCGCACACACACTGTACTTATTGTATTTGTCAATGACATCTATATATCAATCTCTTCTATGTGTATTTACTGTATGTAATCCATCTCGTCTATCCTGATGGGTCCTCCCTTTATTTATTTTTTTTAACCAGCAGATATATTTGCAGCTTTTCTTCTATCTCTCTCTGAAATATATGTGTGAGTGTTTTGAAGAATATTTTGCTTGCAAACAATGTGTAAATGACAGAGAACTGCTGTTTGTGTAAGGTCCTGTTAAAATTGCATTGCAATCAGATTGCATATGGATGTGGCATTCCAAAATTGCATTATACACATAGTTTTTTTCGTGTGTCTTGAAATGTGTTTTTGCTTGAATATGGTTATGAGGCCTAATTCCTTGATTTTAACTCAGACGTGGCTTTCTCTGTTCAGTTGGGTGTGTCCATTAGGATGTCTCCTTTTCCTCTCCTGTGTGTGATCAGCCTTTCTGTTCCTCCTCCCTCCTAATGACTCCTGGCTCTGTTTCCTGTTCACTTAGTTTGCTATAAATGTAGTGTAGGTGGTCTGTCTAAGTATGTCTTTTAAGTATGCAGCAGAAATAATACCAGAAGACAACAGAGGGAACCACTACAAACTCTGACTAAGGCTATGTGCACACGTACAGGTTTTTTTTTCGCGTTTTTTTCACGCTAAAAACGCTATAAAAACTCATTAAAAACGCATACATTATGCATTCTATCATTTAGAATGCATTCTGCATGTTTTGTGCATATGGATGCGTTTTTTTCAGCAAAAAAAAACGCATCGCGGTAAAAAAAATGAGCATGTTCATTATTTTTGCGGATTTTCGGCGTTTATCCCGCAATTCTATGCATTTGGAAAAAACGCACCAAAAACGCGTCAAAATCGCAGTTAGGCTGGTTTCACATTTGCGTTTAAAAACGCAACGTTTAACGCAAACGCATGTGGTGAAAAAAACGCATGTAAATGCGGTAAAACGCTGCGTTTTTCAGACGCATGCGTTTTTGCATGTTTTATTACAAACGCGGCGTTTTGACGCGTTTACATGCATTTTTTCCTGCGTTTGCGTTTTTTAAACACATGATGAGATGTGTGTGACAGCTGCCAATCATCAAAATCAACAAGAAAACCCACTATAAACAGAAATAGCTAGGGTTAGGATCCCTAGTAACCCTTGGGATCCTAATCTTAACCCTAACCCTAAGGGATCCTAACCCTACCCCTAAGGGATCCTAACCCTAAGGGATCCTAACCCTAAGGGATCCTAACCCTAACCCATCCTAACCCTAACCCTTAGGGTTAGGATCAGGATCCCTTAGGGTTAGGGTTTGGATCCCGATCCCTAGTAACCCTAACTTTTACCCTTACCCTAAGGGATCCTAACCCTACCCCTAAGGGATCCTAACCCTAAGGGATCCTAACCCTAAGGGATCCTAACCCTAAGGGATCCTAACCCTAACCCATCCTAACCCTAACCCTTAGGGTTAGGATCAGGATCCCTTAGGGTTAGGGTTTGGATCCCGATCCCTAGTAACCCTAACTTTTACCCTTACCCTAAGGGATCTTAACCCTAACCCTACCCCTAAGGGATCCTAACCCTAAGGGATCCTAACCCTAAGGGATCCTAACCCTAACCTTTAGGGTTAGGATCCCAAGGGGTAGGGTTAGGGGTAGGATCCCTTTATCAAGTTTATGGTGTGGGGTGGCTTATCAGTGTGTTTTCTTGTTTTTTTTTATTTTTATAAAAACGCATGCATTTTTAACGCAACCAAACGCATGTGCTTAAAAACGCATGCGTTTACATAGACAGCAATACGTTTTTTTTGCGGCAAAAAAACGCTGCTCAAAATTACTACATGTTGCATTTCTGCAACACAACGCATGCATGCAAAAGACGCATGCGGCGGAAAAACGCATGCGTTTTTAATGTTAAGTATAGGGAAAAAAATGCATGCTTTTTTTGCGCTAAAACGCAGCGGCAAAAAACGCAAATGTGAAACCAGCCTAAAATCGAGGTAAAAACGCATGCGGATTTCTGGCAGAAATGTCCAGTTTTTGTCAGGAAAATTTCTGCAAGAAATCCTGACGTGTGCACATACGCTAAAGGCAACAAATATCTAACACAAAAAAAACCAGTTTGTGCAACATGACTCCTCACTCTTCTCTCTTCACTCTTCTCTGCTCTCTAACCTTCCCTCTCACCACCATCTGATCACATTCTCATCACCTCACTCCCCAACAGAAACCTCACACAACTACACAAACTCTTACTCTATTCTACCGCTGCCAAGGACTTTGCCACACACTTCTAAAATAGCATAGACCAAAACAAGGCAAGTATTTGTTGTCCGACCACCACAACCCCTCTGTATACCCGACCAATGCCCAAACCCCATAACTTCCCTCTCCAAGATCACTGAAGGACAGCTTACTCATCTTCTCACAAAATCACACCTCACCACTTGTGCGCTTGACCCCATCCCACCTCCTCACCACCACACTAATCCCATCTCTTCAACCTATCAATAACTTCTGGTACCTTCCCCTCTGCTTTCAAACATGCCACAATCACACCTATCCTCAAAAAGCCATCCCTAGATCCAACTGCTATGTCCAGCTATCGCCCCAAATCCTTCCCAACTCCTTGAGCAGCACGTCCACGCTGAACTTTCCTCTCTGCACCTAACTTGCTCTTCCACAACCTACGATCTGGCTTCCGTCGCCACCATTCCACTGAGACTGCACTGACCAAACTTAATAACGACTTACTTATAGCCAAACCTAACAGACAATTCTCTATACTCCTCCTAGACCTGTCCTCTGCCTTCAACACAGTTGACCACTGCCTCCTACTACAGATCCTCTCCTCTTCCTTTGGTATCAAACACCTCTCCCTATCCTGGATCTCCTCATACCTTTACAACCACATATCTAGGGTTTCCTACTCCCACACTACCTCCTCATCCCACCCTCTCTGTTAGAGTCCCTCAAGACTCTGTCCTAGGACCCATTCTCTTAAATAGATACCCTTGGCATGGGACAACTAAAGTTCTATGGCTTCCTGTACCATCTATATGCTGATCACACTCAGATCTACCTCTCTGGCCCAGATGTCACCTCTCTGCTCTCCAGAATCTCAGAGTGTCTATCAGCCATATCCTCCTCCTTCCCCTGTCGCTTCCTCCTGCTCAATGTGGACAAATCTGAACTACCGTATATACTCGAGTATAAGCTGAGATTTTCAGCCCATTTTTGGGGGTCTGAAAGTCCCCCTCTTGGCTTATACTCGAGTCATACCCAGGGGTCGGCAGAGGAGGGGGAGCAGGGGGCTATCTAATTATACTCACCTGCTCCTGGCGCGGTCCCTGCACATCCCTGGCTCCCTGCGCCACAGCTTCTTACTGTACTGAGCGGTCACAAGGTACCGCTCATTATAGTAATGAATATGCGGCTCCAACTCCCATAGAGGTGGAGCCACATATTCATTACTGTAATGAGCAGTAATGGTGACCGCTCAGTACAGGAAGAAGCAGGGACCACGCCAGGAGCAGATGAGTATAACGGGGAGGGGAACGCTGCACGATATTCACCGGCGCCGCTCCATCTTCAGCAGTGACGCTCAGGTCAGAGGGCGCGGTGACGTGGTTAGTGCGCGCCCTCTGCCTGAACGTCAGTGCTGAAGATGGAGCGGCGCCGGAACGAAGTCAGGTGAATAATGAAAGTGCCGGGGGCCTGAGCGATGGAGAGGTGAGTATGTGATTTTTTTTTATCGCAGCAACAGCAAATGGGACAAGTGTCTGTATGGAGCATCTTATGGGGCTATAACGTTTGTGCAGCACTATATGGGGCAAGTGTCTGTATGGGGCCATAACGTTTGTGGAGCTCTATATGGGGCAAATATCCTTATGGAGCATCTTATGGGGCCATAATCAACATTTGTGCAGCATTATATTGGGCAAATATGTCTATGGAGCATCTTATGGGGCCATTATTAACCTTTATGCAGGATTATATTGGGCATACTTTAATATGGAGCATCTAATGGGGCCCATCAAACTTTATGGGGCTCCTGATTCCATATGGATATTTAAAAACACTTAACCTACTGATGTCTCAATTAATTTTACGTTTACTGGTATCTATTTTTACATTTACCGGTAGCTGCTGCATTTCCCACCCTAGGCTTATACTCGAATCATTAAGCCTTTTGTGGCAAAATTAGGGGGTCGGCTTATACTAGAGTATATACGGTAATTATCTTTCCCCAATCTTATATAGCTTCCCTACCTGATCTATCTATCACAGTAAATCAAATCACACTCTCCCCTGTCCCAGAAATCTGCTACCTTGACTCTGCCCTGTCCTTCAAACCGCACATCCAAGCTCTCGCCACCTCCTGTCACATTCAGCTCAAAAATATTTCCAGAATCCGTCCTTTCCTCAACCCTCACTCTACCAAAACGCTTGTGCATGCCCCAATCATCTCACCTCACCTACTGCAACATCCTCCTCTGTAGCCTACCCTCTAACACTAATACCCCTCCAGTCTGTCCTTAACTCTGCTGCCCGACTAATTCATCTCCCTCCTCGCTACACTCCTGCTTCTCCTTTTTGCAAATCCCTTTACTGGCTCCCAATTTCCCAGCGTATCAGTTTAAACTACTAACAACCTAAAAAGCCATCCATAACCGTTCTCCTCCGTATATTTCCAAACTAAGCTCACAAGCTTCCCTTATTTAATCATACAATAACGCCTTCGCTCCTCACCCATTCGCTTCCAAGATTTCTACAAAATATCCCCCATCCTCTGGAATTCTGTGCCCCAACACATCCGGTTATCCACCACATTTGGATCCTTCAGACGGAACCTGAAAGCCTACAGTCTGCAATGACCGTGCAGCCAACTCAACACCATTGGAGCTCCTGCAACCCCCGACCTACTGTCTCCTTCCCCATAATCCTGTAGAATGTAAGCCCGCAAGGGCAGGGTCCTCGCCCCTCTGTATCAGTCGGTCATTGTTAGTTTGTTTACTGTAAGTGATATCTGTAATTTGTATGTAACCCCTTCTCATGTACAGCACCATGGAATCAATGGTGCTATAGAATAATCCCCTTTTAAGAGCTCCAGCACACAGCCCTTACTGTGCCGAATTACGGTACGTCAGCTAATACAGTTTCACTGAGCAATACGGGACCTCCAGTGTCCTATGATCATCTGTTTTGCAGATCTGACTCGGCCATTAAAGAGAACTGGTCAGCGGGATTTAGCACTATATCCCAAAAGTAATAAGAATGAAAAAATAAACTTTTGACCATGCCAAAGGAGTTGAAAAGAAAAGTCTTGAGTGAGGAAAAAAAGGGCTCAATTCTGGCTTTACTAGCAGAGGGACACAGTGAGCGTCGTGTTGCCTCCATCCTTATCTTTAAAATTTCTAAGATGGCAGTCCATTACAACAAGGTGAAGCAGCAGACATTGGGGACAACAAAGCTACAGACCGGCAGAGGGTGAAAACAACTCTCCACTGACAGATGACCGTCATCTTATTCGAATGTCACTCAGCACCCGCAGGATGACATCAAGTGACCTACAAAAGGAATGGCACATGGCAGCTGGGGTGATGTGCACGGCCAGAACGTTCTTAACAGGCTCCTAGATGCAGGACTCAAGTCATGTAAAGCTAGAAAAAGCCTTTCATCAATGAGAAGCAAAGGAGAGCCAGGCTGAAGTTTGCCAAAGACCATAAGGATTGGACCATAGTGGACTGGAGTAACGTAATCTTCTCTGATTAGTCTAATTTTCAGCTTTGCCCAACACCTGGTCCTCTAATGGTTAGACGGAGACCTGGAGAGGCGTACAAGCCACAGTGTCTTGCACCCACTGTGAAATTTGGTGAAGGATCGGTGATAATCTGGGGATGCTTCAGGAAAGCTGGAATTGGGCAGGTTGTTCTTTGCGAAGCTCGTATGAATCAAGCCGCATACAAGGTTATCCTGGAAAAATAGTTGATTCCTTCTGCTTAGGCAATGTTCCCCCAATTCTGAGGACTGTTTTTCCCACAGGACAATGCCCCATGGCACACAGCTAGGTCAATCAAGGTGTGGATGAAGGACCACCACATCAAATCCCTGTAATGGGCAGCCAAATCTCAGGACCTGAACTCCACTGAAAACTTATGGAATGTAATCAAGAGGATGATGGCTAGTCACAAGCCATCAAACAAAGAAGAACTGCTGACATTTTTGTACCAGGATTGGCATAAGGTCACCCAGAAGCAGTGTGAAGAAGTGGTGGAAAGCATGCCAAGACACATGAAAGCTGGGATTACAAATCATGGCTATTCCACAAAATATTGATTTCTGAACTCTTCCTGAGTTAAAACATTAGTATTATTATTTCTAAATGATTATCAACTTGTGTTTTTTTTTCCATTATTTAAGGTCTGCAAGCAATGCATTTTTTTGTTATTTTAACCATTTCTCATTTTCAGAAAATAAATACGAAATGAATTGCTTGGAACTTCGGTGACATGTCAGTAGTTTATAGAATAGAAGAACAATTTACATTTTACTCAAAAATATACCTATAATGAGAAAAATCAGACAAACGGAACATTTTGCAGTGGTCTCTTAATTTTTGCCAGAGCTGTATAAAGGAAGGAGTGAATAACCCATAATTTCAAAATTGTGGAATTGTAGCTTAAGGCCACGATCACACATTCAGTATTTCACATCAATATTTGTAGCCAAAACCAGCAGTGGGTGATAAATACAGAAGTGGTGACGTGTTTCTATTAAACTTTTCCTGGTTACAAATACCGAGATATAACACAGTGTGAACATGGCCTTACGCTGCGGAACACGCTTCTAGTTAGAAGATATTTAGAAAGGTTTTTCATATTTTAGACATTTCTTCTCACACATCTCCTATGGGGGGAGGGAGGAAATGCTTTCATACCATTAATGGCACCAATTTCTTTTTATTGTGTCCAATCTAACCTGATACGTCCAAGATATGAGAAGATCTTTAATCCCGGGATCATCAGAGCTGGTAGAAACCTGAAGGAGGATGGATTCTACCATAATGGAGCCGTCCGGCAGGTGCTGTACGGAGCGATCCTTCAGTATACTGCAGAAACGAAAAGATCAAGCCATGTTACATCCCCCCCTAGATATACAAAAGAGGGGAAACTGTTTTATGTATGAATAGTGGGAACAGAAGTAATTATGGGACATTGCGACTTTACATCACAGATTATATGCAAGCAATCACAGAAGAATTTGAGAGTGACCACATAACTGGTTGTAATGGCAGAAATGGTCTGTGTGCAAGATTATATATTGACATCTGCATGTTACCACCTTTCTTGCTTCTAGGGTGCTTGCCTAAACTGTCCGATATTGTCCACAGTCAGTCACTGGACAGGGCCAGGGTGCAAGGGACACAGTACGGCTGATTTGCCGCATTCCTGCTTCATGGTGCAAGCACAGACAACAATGTGGAGACCCAAAATCAATAGGTTCATAAATGTTGCTGTCAAGGGTCAGGTAAGGAGACCGGCGGCCGTTCTGTGAGTGGTGATCCTAGAAATCGCCATCATTGCACTGTCAGTTACCTTTTCACGTGGCTGTAGATCCGCATCGCCGTCTCCTGTTCCTTGTGCGAGTCCTGAATGTGCACCCTACAGGTAAATCGCAGCTGGTGCTCCACCAGACCAATTTCCTTCAGGGCCTGCTCGGGGGACACCAGACGGAGACTCTGCCGAGAACAAGAAAGAGACAGAGGTCATTGCCGTAATAGTTTATCACAGGCCCAACACCAGAACGTTAACAAAAATAATACTAGTTCTCTTTTAACATCAGTTGACACTACAATCCTCTGCGCAAATACGCTTGAAAACAGAATGGTGACAGTGGTAAAAAAAAAAAAAAAAGTATTTTTTTCCTTGAAGGATTTTGGAGTGGATCCAATGGATATTTTTTTCTTCAAAGAACTCCATGTGAATATGGCCCTTAAAAAAGGAGCCATTAGTCCTTAGGAGGCTTATGAAGGGGTAAAGAAAAAAAACAAAAAAAAAAAACACCCCATATGCTCATTTACCAGAATGGCACCATTTTGCTTAATGTGTCCCCTGATGGTCTCCTGATCGGCTGCAGCCTTCCCATTCCAAAATGGCAGGAAGAAACAATGTGAAGGCTGCAGTCTATCAGTGGTGACATGATGTCCAAGCCGGATAAAGAAGCCAGAATGGTGCTGGTCCGGTAGCCGCTTATATGGGTTTTAGTCCTTTTTACACCCCACAGACTCCTTTGTAATATATAAATACAATCTTCTGAGCAGCCCCTTCAATGCTTTTTATTTAAATAGAAAAATGCCATAGCCAAAAAAAGATTTCAGAGTGTATTCTTCATAAGCCACTTCTGATTTACAGAGAGGGCATCACTCTGCTCGATGTCGGCCTCATCCCTCCTTACATTGTCCTTCATTATGAGCGTTCCATGCATCAGTCTGGGCTTCTTAGCGTCCGGCACGAGACCTAGAATTACAAGAAGTACAGCATGAGGCAACAAGGGAACTGTGGCACCGTGGAGTGACCGCCATCCTACTACACTGCCCCTGGTCCGAGCTACTTACTAAGCGCGCTCTCCTTCTTCAGCAAGCCCAGGGAGATATCCACCGGTATGTTCGGGTTGGTGGTGATGGTGGCAGTCTCCCCATTGAACGGCATGTAACACTGGATGCCTGTGGAGATAATGCAGAGGGAGACAGGATCTGCCATTACGTATTGGGGCAGATAGATGAACACTGGTGCAAACAAAGTCGAGGTCAACCATTCCCCCCACTGAGAATACCACCATAATAATCTTCCTACTTACGAAACTCTTGCTCAATCTTTTGCTTAAGGAACTCCATCTTTTTGGCCTCTCCGTGTACCAGTAGTACATTGCGGGGTTCTGCCTGGCGGATGAGCTGCATTATACCTTTTGCATCGGCGTGGGCACTGAAGGACATGTACTCCACCTGCATTTTTACTTCCAGCTGCCAACAAACGACAGTAAATGGTCTCAATCATCAACCCTTGTACATAAATACAGTCATAATAAAAGGCAACCAGGACTGAGCACCTACCGTCTGCCTGCCCTCCATCTCCAGTTTACGTTGCCCACTTAGGATCTTGTGTCCCACTGTGCCCTGCACGCAGTACCCGGGCATGATCACCTGCACAAGAGTCAATAACAAGTGATTTACAATGTCAGACGCGAGACATTACTCTAGAAACTCCTCTGATTAATGGAGCAGGTGATGTATAATAAGCCAAAAACAATATGGTGCCAATAATTCCCCCCAAATAAAGAGAAAAACCCGTGCCCCACACTGCTTATTACTACATTATCATGCCCCATTTTTCTTCCAGGAGGTATTGATCAATGGGCCATGTGAATACACAGCGATACTCTGCACCAAATCATCATTTATTAGCTATAATTAAGCCTTTTTTGCGTAGCTAAAAATAAAATAAAAAAATTCTACCACTGAGGATCCATCTTCTTTCTTTGTATACGGTTGTAGTGTAAAGCGTGGTCGACCGCAGATCGTAACGCAGGATTTACCATCCACATGTAGGTCAGGAGGATACAGTTTTACCATACGTTTCACTATTAGAGTCAGTGTTCACGCATCACAGACATAATGCTAATTACGCCTGCACAGCTCACTTCTCCATAAGGAGGTGAGCGCAGGCAATGGCGCCACACATAAATATATAAAATATACAAGATCTTAGACTGATCTGCTTCCGTGTGGTGGTTTCTTGTGTTAGGTCCTTTTTCTGATATGTGATCCAACCATCTAAGCTGCTCATAAGATAATGGGCAGCCTAGACTTCCCATCAACCACGCAATTTTATCCAAAAGAGCAGAAGACGGAGAGCTGCTGCCAGAATCCTCTAACAATGGCTTAAATGATCAGGAATGTCCAAATCCTCTATTTGCTCAAAATATTTAATAACCTTTTGGGCCAATACACAGATGGTGAAAACTAGTGATGAGAAAATGGGGTCAGATAAGGTGTTATCTGAGCATGCTGGGGTGATAACAGAGTGTCTTTGGCATGCTCGAACACTATGTTCGAGTCCTCGCAGCTGCATGTCTCTCGGTTGTTCGACAACCGCTACACACGCAGGGATTTCCTATTTGTTGGGCAATCCCTGCATGTGTTGCAGCTATTGTACAGCTGGGAGACATGCAGCTCCGGGGACTCGAACATATTTTTCGAGCACGCAGAAGACACTCGGTTATCACCCGAGCATGCTCAGATAACACCTTATCCCAGCACTTTCGCTCATCACTACTGTTCAGCCGACGTGTGTGTCTCCCCAACACGGGACCCCTCTGCTCGGCTGTGCGTGCTCATGATTTTTATGAGAGAGCTGCCGCCAGACTCCTCTTTCACTATCGTAAAGAATTGGCTGCCTGCATTAGTCCAGATCTTTTTGCCAGACATCATGTGATGCAATCCTGGCCCATCCTGACGACATTGGCGGTCTTGGATCCTTTTAATCTAACATGTGTGGGGGCATTTAGACATAAGAGTATTAGCATTTAACCCCGTGTGTTACAGGTAGATCTCACCATATTCTTTTCATTCCCAGCCCACTTGCGAAAAATCTGTAAGGACTGTCCTGCGTGTAACATGCCCGGAGTAGCGAACACCACCTGTGAATTACAATGCGTAGAGACATTAACAAACGTTCAGCTATATACCTAGGAGCCAAGGAAATAAAAATCTCAAAATTCTAATATTAACTCACTAATATCAAGATTTCTGCTTGTTGCCAGTGAATAGGAACACGCACGCTTATATAGGGATTAAATGTCTGTCCTGATAATATTGTATAGAGACAGGAGCCGGGCTGGTAAAAGTATGAGGACCTAATAGAAAATACGGTGCCATTGGGATAAAGGGTTTGGGTAACAGATCAAATCCGTTGGATCAAAGAGGGAAGCGCTCGCTTGCTCCCATTGCAGTACTTGACAAACTTATGCTTTGATTGATCTGATTAACCTAAAAAGGCACAATGCTGATTATGCTCCATTTAGGGCTAAAGGGAGAATGGATCTGATCCCAGGGGATCACAGCCAGCTGTGGATGTACTGTAAGAGGCCAGCAATGAAGAAGACATGGCCAGGGTGGGTTTAGTCTCCCAGAGTAAACGTGGTTTTCATTTTCTGACAGCAAGCAGAGATTGTGGCAGAGACAAAATGGACAAGACAAAATATATTAAAAGTTCTCCAGCTCATGAAAGCCTTTTGAATGTATTGTAGAAAGTCATCTCGTTGAGTACGCCTCCTCATTATGCTGTGACCAATGAGCACAGCAGCTAAAGACTGGTTTTCCAAGTAGCGCATAATACAAATTATATATAAAATAGTTTATATTATACGCTACTAGGAAAACCGGTACAGAGGGAGAGTCATACAGAAAAGGATATATATATTCCAGCGTAGTCTTACCATTGGCCCAGGGTTATCTGCAAAAGCTCTGTCGAAGGCCTTGATGTGCTTAAACTCAAACATGTTCCTCTGTACGAAGGTCTTCCGGATCTTCTGGTTAGTCCAGGTAATGAAGAGCTTGTAGTAGTGGTTTGCCTTTTCTGTTAGACCCGTGGAGAAGTAAATCGGGGCTTTCAGATTCATACGTTCCCTGAATGAAGACGATCATTGTAATATAAAAATTAAATGGATTGTAATTAAAAAGAAAAAAAAAAAAACGGGCATAAAAGCAATGTTACCAGAATGTTTCCAACAAGATGCAGAGTTCCTGAGCTCTCCCCAGTGCAAAAACGGGAATGAGAACCTGTCATAAAGGAGACAGACAAATACACGCTGCCATCAAGGAAAATATTTAAAAATACATTTTTGACCATTTCTGAAAATATATTGTACATTTATGTCCTACGAATAAGGCAGGGATTAAATATATGATCAGTAATAATACTTCCACATGCTGCAGAACATTTTTAGAAGACACTTTTCAGAAAGCCACAGGGAAATCTGTTCCAAATGGTGCACATTTTTTGGTGCAAATCCGAAGTATGCCCATGACCGTGCCTACACAATGCTTCTTCAGGTTATAGCGATACGTTTTTTCAGGTTACAACAGCCTTTCCTGGACACTGTTCACCTGAAATCACATTCCAGATTGGGTAAGACCAGCGGCACGTCACTTACCTTTCCACCCTTCTCCACAGTCTCGTGGACCTTCTTCAGGAAGTCTCGCTCTCGACAACGCTTGGAGTCTCTGATAGTTGTCGCATAGGTGGATTCGGAAATCAGTAAATCCGGGCGGCATTTGTCGATCCACGCGGCTCTGAAAACGATTGGAATTAATCATGTAATTACGACATGCATCAAAGAATGTACTGGATATCGCTCCACAAAAAAACAAGACCTCCCAACCCCATGATGTTTAGCAAAACGAAGATCCTACCCCAAATGCCGATCCGGAGTCATATTGTAATCCCCCTGGGGAGACAAAAAATGAAAGCAGTGAAAATTGTGATATAGCCAAGAACAAAATGTCTACTGATACATAACGACTAGCGATGGCAAGCTTAGATACATAGGAGCCCGCACTGGGTCTGGCAGAACAGGTCTGTTAGTGAGTCCGGCAGCACCTGTAAAATCATCAGGGCCCACGACTGCAATGGCAGGAACAGAAGGAGATTTACCGTATTTTTCGGACTATAAGACGCACCCAGGTTTTAGAGGTGGAAAATAGGGAAAAAAATATTTGAAGCAAAAAAATGTGGTAAAATATTTAATAACATAAATAACATACTATTATATGTGGTGTTATTATATATAATAGTATGTTATTATGTTGGAAGCTGCGGGACCAGTGTGGTGTCTGTAGTACTATATGAAGACACTGGAGGGTGAGTATAAGAATGGGGGCACAGGGCTTATATTGAAAGCACCACTCCAGCACTGCAAAATAACACTGGAGTGCTGCTTTAAGATCCCATTGGGAGAACTATAACTTCCAGCATGTCCTGCAGATCCTATGGCATGCTGGGAGTTATAGTTCACCAAAGGAGTGGCAGAGTGCTTTATTGTGTGTTGTAAAGGCTAACCTCTTGTGGCAGCCAGCCACACTGTGGTGAGGTAAAATCATCCCATGACTGCACACACAGAGTCCTCCCTGCCTCTCCACAGCGCAGGTCATAAGAGGAAGCCAGCAGATTCTAGTGGGGAGTCTGAAGGACCTGTGATGACATCAGAAGAGGGAGGACTCTGTGCTGCCATGTGACGCTCCAGCCCACCCACTTCATGACATCACACAGGTCCTTATGCCCAGCACGCAGTGTCCCGCCCAGGCAGGTATGCGGCGATCTTGTCCCCTCCGGCCCCTGCTGCTGCTCCTCCCTCCTCCACCGAACACACAGATCTCCCCAGCTGCTGCAGGAATCCAGCGCTGGGGAAACCATGTGTGTGGCTGCTTAAGTGGACTATTCATTT
This sequence comes from Ranitomeya imitator, assembly GCF_032444005.1. Lineage (NCBI taxonomy): Eukaryota > Metazoa > Chordata > Amphibia > Anura > Dendrobatidae > Ranitomeya > Ranitomeya imitator. Next base: position 117,087,258 of record NC_091291.1, read on the forward strand.
GCTGCTCCCCTCAGCTGACAGAAGGGCAGGGAGGCGGCTAATGAATATTCACGGCACTTTAATCATCGGTATAATGTGGTTTCCCCAGGGCTGATTCAGGGCAGTAGGGACGTTTTTCTGCCTCCTGAAAGTGGGATCCCAGTGCGATCCCACTAGCCGCTGCTCCCCTCCCCACATGTTACATCCCTTCCATAAGACGCACCCACACTTTCCTCCCACATTTGGAGGGAAAAAAGTGCATCTTGTGGTCAGAAAAATACGGTACTTGTCAAGTAGTAACCCTCAGCCAAGCTTTCTATATACTCACAGTATAAACAACAGATTCTGAGCCAACTTTAATCTGAAACATGGCTGCTCCCAAAACATGTCCTGCATAGTATGCCTTGATCTCCAGGTCTTCATCAACCTAAAAAAAAAAAAAAATGTATATGTACACTGTATTTTAGTCAACTATTCATGTGGTATTTAGTTGTTGCTTTGTACTCCTCAGTTGGGTCCTGCCATCTCATGGTCACCCACCGCCCCCCGGAATGACAGACTTAATTCTCTTCACAGTTCACTGTCGCTGTACCATGGAAGTTCTCCACGGAGTAGAGCGGCAGAAACTTCTATCACAGTTGCTGATGATGACTAGACGGCTCTCACCACACTTATAAAGAAGTAGATCATAGTATAGCCTCAATGATTGTACACTTATCTCTTTGCTTACTTAGGAGAATATAATCATGTGGAAAACTAAAGAGACAGCAATGACATTCACTCCATCTGACCAAGTGATGCTGTACTGAGGTGTCGTGGGATTGATAGAAAGTCACTGGAGCAAAAATGCGAAATTTGAGAATGAAAGTATAAATAGAAGCAAATCATGCATACACCCCACATAACGAAAACGGCAGAGTGATAGTTAACAAGGTGAGCGATGCAAAAAACAAACAAAAAACACTGAACTGCATCTTTAAATTGTCGATCCGAATACTTACAGTCTGAATACATGTAAAGTATAAGTCGCTATCCATGCTTTACACTACAGCTCTGCTTATACAGAATATCTGATATATACAAGCTGCCCGGGAAGTCAGTACATGGGGAGAAAATGATATAAAAACCTTCTACTAGAGATGGGCACCACCATTGTAACGGTGGACTACACGTTCTACGTTTCACAGCGTCGGGTTGCGTCCATCTTTACCTGCACAGTCTGATGAAGGTTCACCGCCACGACTTTCTTCATGCAGTCTTTAATCATCTGGGATGTGAAAAAGTTGGTTTCCCCTTTCTTGTCCACGGTGATCTTCCTGTAGTCTTCGAGCAGGATGGGACAGATGGCCTTAGTAGGGTGAGTCATGTAAATGGGTCCATCGAAACCGACCATCTCGCTCATGTATGGCAGAGCTCCGCAATGGTCCAGGTGAAAGTGGCTGGAGGAGGAAGGATAGAAAGTAACCCGGCTGCCGAGGAGAGCGCGGTCCGATTCATCTCTACTATTAATTCTGTTACCTGATGATAACACAATCCAGGAACTCTGTGAGGCGTCCGTTCTGTGTAATGTACGAGAAGTCTGGGAACCGGCGCTGTCACAAAGAAGAAAGATATTAGCACAAGAATCAAAGACCCTCTTATACCACCCCCCGTACAACTCCCGCAGGACTGACGTCATCATTGAATCCCATGTGCATGCCACAATCCAGCATCACATTCTTCCCTCCTATGGAGACCAGGATACAACTGCGTCCAACATCTTGGCCGGCACCTGAAAACAGCATCGTAATGACAGTGTCAGTATATCACATGTAGGACCGGCTAATGGCCTCGCATTTTAGTTGGTCAGAGACGTCCTTACATCCCATTGTGCCCATTATATACAGCTCATGGGAATGCCACAAAACAACCGGTGGATTATGGGGAGCCTGGCAGATCCTGAGCAGTGAGAGATCTCAGCAGGGAGGAGGGACACTGAGGAGCTGTCAGTCAGGCTGTGGCAGGCAGAGATTGGGTTCAAACTTCCAAATAGCATTATACAGACATTGTGATATGTATTATCTAAGTAAGTGCATCAGCCTCACCAGGTCTAAGGGTACCGTCACACAGTGCAATTTTGATCGCTACGACGGCACGATTCGTGACGTTCGAGCGATATAGTTACGATATCGCAGTGTCTGACACGCTCCTGCGATCAGGGACCCCGCTGAGAATCGTACGTCGTAGCAGATCGTTTGAAACTTTCTTTCGTCGTCTAGTGTCCCGCTGTGGCGGCATGATCGCATGGTGTAACATATATCGTATACGATGTGCGCATAGTAACCAACGGCTTCTACATCGCACATACGTCATGAAATTATCGCTCCAGCGTCGTAGATTGCAAAGTGTGACAGCAGTCTACGACGCTGGAGCGATATTGTTACGATGCTGGAGCGTCACGGATCGTACCGTCGTAGCGATGAAAATTGCACTGTGTGACGGTACCCTAAGATAGATTTCATGCATGCAGTTTGGATTGTAAAATCTGCAGGCAGATCCGCTCTAAGGAAATCCAGGGGAACTTCACTAATAAAATGATCTGCAATATGTGGCTCACCAGTTGTGGGGAAACAATAACTCCCATCATCTCCTGATAAGAATGTTAGGAAATCAAGTGTCCTTCACAATCCACCACATAAATCAATAGGGATGATCAGTATGTAGGACAGGTTTCCTTTAGGATAAATAAAGGACTTTAACCTATAGAAATGTCTCCATTCTCAGTATTACCCAAGGTGAAACCTACAGTATTCTCATAGGTCACATGTACACAGAGATCATCCGTCCATAGTCCATAGTCAGATGGCTGCAAAACTCTAAGGAGACCTCCAACCACTGTAGACTTATTACTGCCAGCAATATATACAGTACAGACCAACAGTTTGGACACACCTTCTCATCTAAAGATTTTTATGTATTTTCATGACTATGAAAATTGTACATTCACACTGAAGGCATCAAAACTATGAATTAACACATGTGGAATTGTATACCGTACTTAACAAAAAAAAGTGTGAAACATCTGAAAATATGTCTTATATTCTAAGTTCTTCAAAGTAGCCACCTTTTGCTTTGATGACTGCTTTGCACACTCTTGGCATTCTCTTGATGAGCTTCAAGAGGTTAGTGGAATGGTTTTCACTTCACAGGTGTGCCCTGTCAGGTTTAATAAGTGGGATTTCTTGCCTTATAAATGGGGTTGGGACCATCAGTTGTGTTGTGCAGAAGTCTGGTGGATACACAGCTGATAGTCCTACTGAATAGACTGTTAGAATTTGTATTATGGCAAGAAAAAAGCAGCTAAGTAAAGAAAAACGAGTGGTCATCATTACTTTAAGAAATGAAGGTCAGTCAGTCCGAAAAATTGGAAAAACTTGGAAAGTGTCCCCAAGTGCAGTTGCAAAAACCATCAAGCGCTACAAAGAAACGCTCACATGACAACCGCCCCAGGAAAGGAAGACCAAGAGTCACCTCTGCTTCTGAGGATAAGTTTATCCGAGTCACCAGCCTCAGAAATCGCAGGTTAACAGCAGCTCAGATTAGAGACCAGGTCAATGCCACGCAGAGTTCTAGCAGCAGACACATCTCTACAACTACTGTTAAGAGGAGACTTTGTGCAGCAGCCTTCATGGTAAAATAGCTGCTAGGAAACCACTGCTAAGGACAGGCAACAAGCAGAAGAGACTTGTTTGGGCTAAAAAACACAAGGAATGGACATTAGACCAGTGGAAATCTGTGCTTTGGTCTGATGAGCCCAAATTTGAGATCTTTGGTTCCAACCACCGTGTCTTTGTGCAATGCAGAAAA